>NC_133373.1:3016348-3049702 GCF_049309525.1 Garra rufa | reverse complement strand
GAAAAAATAAATGTCATACATTTTTCCCTAAGACACCCACTAAAATGTCATTCAGTGTAACACTCTTGTCTGACACATTTAACTCTACATTTTTAAAAATTTGCCACTAAGATTTTTTTTACTAATTTAAAACACCATAAAATGTATATTTTATACATTTTAATATGTACAAGTCAGAATTTTATTTAATGTTGTGAGAATTTTTACATAAATAATGTGAATGACAATGTAACATAATTTTTTTTAACAGAATTTATTTTATTTTCCAAAAATGTATTTGAAACCTTAAAAGTAGACACTTTACTTACATTTAATGTGGTTTCTATGTACATGAAATAAAATCCTATAAAAAATAAATAAATAAGAATAAATATATATATATATATATATATATATATATATATATATATATATATATATATATATATATATATATTGTGTTTTAAATGAGATTGTTACACTGAATGAAATTTTAGTGGGTGTCTTAGGGAAAAATGGATGACATTTATTTATTCCTCTGAAAAAAAAAATTCAATTAAATAAAACCGGAAACTTAGTAATTTTTTTTTCTTTCTTATTTTTGGAAAAATAACAACAACTTAAACAGTTTTTATGTTTAATCCCGTTTTCCTCTTTGACCTATATATATATATATATATATATATATATATATATATATGTGTATATATATATATATATATATATATATATATATATGTATATATATAACTTGAACTCTAAAACACAATACAATTTAATATGCTCCTTATTCTTTTATATATTTTAATATGCACAAGTCAGAATAAGCATGTTGTTTGAATTTTTTACATACATATTGTGTTGCACTGATGTACAATGTAACATTATTTCAACCAAATTTTAACATTTTATTTTCCAAAAATGCATTTGAAGCCTAAAAGTAGACACTTACATTTAATGTGCTTTCTATGGACATAATTTTTTTTTTGATGTGGGCATCTAAACCTCTTTGATCCATATATATATATATATATATATATATATATATATATATATATATATATATATATATATAATTTTTGGCCACATGTCAATGATCATCAGCATTTCCAAAACCACAGGATAGTTGCAGTTGTGGATGTGATGAGAAAGGTCAGCTAATCCTCTCCTGCCAGTCTATAATCTGTACCGCTGTGTAATTGTCCTCACCTGTTTGTGACAATGAGGTCAAATATACATTTTTATTAGGAAAAGTCATTAAAAACAGGCTCCACTTCATATCAAAACATTTAGTTTGATCTGGACCATGGTTTGACTATTGGGACTACGGACAATGGTTTGATCTTGGAAATTTCTGAATGTATTGATTGTAAAATAAATTGGAATGGCATTTATTTTGGTTTGTTAGAAGGTCAAATAAATATTTTATCTTTGGCTATGCAGATTTGTCGATTTAATGATGAGCAACAACAGCGATAACCGCAGGATAGTTTCAACAATTGAGATGATCGTAAAGGTCAGCTATCGCCCCACCTACCAGCCTATAATCAACACCGCTGTGAAGAGATCTCTACTTCAACCTCAGCCATGCAGTTGAAAAATACAATTATTTAATTTATTATTAATTTATATTTCATAAACCCATAATATCACTCGGCTTTGTATTCGATTACACTCTTAAAAATAAAGGTGCTTCACGATGCCATAGAAGAACCTTTTTTGTCTAAATGGTTCCGTAAGAACCTTTAACATCTGAAGCACCTTTCTGTTTCACAAAAGGTTCTTTGTGGTGGACGAAGGTTCTCCAGATTCCAAAAAGGTAAGAAAGATATGGTTCTTTTAAGAAGCTTTGACTGAATGGTTCTTTGTGGAACCAAAAGAACCTTTTAAAGCACCTTTATTTTTAAGAGTGTAGTATTTTAAAGTGAAGCTCAGCACTAATTTTATTTTAATCATTTTGTAGATTTTTGTGTTAAAGACAGTTAAGATAAGATTCAGCTTAAACAGCTCAGACAGTTTGTTGGAATAAATAGAAATAAGATGGGTTGTAGGAGGTTGTAGGGCCCTATGAAATCTTTTTTTTTTTTTTCAAAATCTGTTTTATTTATTTCCAGATTCCATTTATTTTTTTATTTTTTCATTTTAATTTTTCTGGAGTCAGTGTTTTTTCCCAATTTTAACTTTTCTAGACTTATTTAGACTTTACTTACTAGGTTGATTGATTACATTGATAATTGCAATTCCATACATTTCCATTTCTATTACAGTCCGTTTCAAAATTCTTAGGTATCTCATTTTGTCACTCCATAATTCAGAAAATACAGGCAGAAAATGATATATATATATATATATATATATACACATATAATTTTTTTTTTTTTACAGATTTTTGGGAATAAAATGTTGTATACAATCAAGCAAATTATATATAAACACAAATCCCTCTGTAAAAACCTTCAGGATTTAGACAGGAATAAAAATGTAAAGTTTGGTGTGTGTAAGTGCTACTGAAGTGGAGATTTATGGCTCAGTGTAGGAGAAAAAACTCATAAAACCGGCCTTTAAAATTATGTATTGTAATTGAGATCTATTGACACAAATAGATAAAGTGCTATAGAAGAAACACATAACAGTGTCCTTTGGATGTTTTCTTTCCACTAGTCTGAAAAAACACGTTATGAAAAACCTAAAATCCCAAAATCTCAAACTTGACAGGTGGTTGAAAAAAGTGTTTTTGCCTGCAATGTCTCACCTTAATCGTTAAATTAAAATATATTAATAAAAAAAGCATGTCTCATTATACAAAATCATGAAATTTACACACAATTAAACAGCATTTTTTTTAAGTTTAGCAAATTTTTTTAAAAACATTTTTAAGGCCTTATGAAATACATTTTATTTTATTCTCAAATTAAATTTTATTTATTTATTTATTTATTTGTTTAATGGTTTCATTAATTTTCAATAATGCAGGATTTATATTTAAATGGTGTCTTTGTGATTTAATATTCACAGACAGTAGTTTTATAATAGTTTTATAAGTTTTATAGTAGTTATAATAATAATAATAATAATAATAATAAATAATAATACATTTCTGGTTTAAAATCTTTTCTAATTTTCTCTGGTCTGGCTTAAATTAAAATCCTATGAAAAAATAAAATAAATAATAATACGTTCCCGGTTTAATTTAATTGGATTTTTTTTATGAGCAAAAAATAATTGTCATACATTTTTCCCTAATTTGCAGAAGACACCCACTAAAATGTCATTCAGTGTAACAATCTTCTCAGACATATCTACATATTTAAAATTTAGAAACCTTTAAAGTAGACACTTTACTTACATCTAATGTGTTTTAAATGGACGTTGGTAAATTTCTTTTGATGTGGACATCCTAACATCTTTGACCCATATTTAAGAGGTTAATTCTTTGCGTGCTAAAAACTCCTTTTTCAACAAGTGATGTTTCAGTCAGTCAGTCAACATGGAAGGAGCAAAAGAACAGCATACACTGCAAAACTGGAGCTTGTTTAATTTAGTGTATTGATCAAGCAATTAGTTTTCTTGTTATAGATAATGAGGGAATAATGTAGATATAATTGTGCCCACTATGTCTTATTTCAAATCAATACACGTCACAGGCATAGATCAGTCACCTCTTCCTAAGGCCTATACTTGATTACATGACTACACAGTTTTGCAGTTTTGTGTTTGTAATAATGACAATGTTTACAATTGAAACGATTGTCAGTACTGTTTTCTCTGACGTTTTCAAAGTTGACCACAGAAACTCAATAACCACAAGCTCTGTTTTATAGCACAGCACTTTTTTAAAATTATTTTAGGAAAGTATGAAAACTTTGTACCGCTATGCGTCACTCGTATTGTTTTATTGACATTTGTCGTCCTCATGCTGACCAACAAAATGTACACATAAACAAATCTCCTGTTTCAGATGCAGCCCTCAAATGCTTGTTCGTATTGAGGTTTTAATTTGATTTCCAGCAGATTATATCTGAGTGGCGTTCTGAGACTCCAAATAGAAGACACAACAGGCCCTCAAATGCATGATGAAAAACAAATGCACAGGTTCACCATGCTGTCCAGCTTCACAATTGATTTTAAAGGAAGAAAACTCGATTGGCAGGCCTTCGGTGACCCCAGGAGAACTCCTCGCCATGTTAACTGTGGTTCAGCGAGAGCAGTCATCTGTTAGTTATATTGATGGAGCTTTCCTGATAATGCTGTGTTTTCAATGGCATTCAATTCAACAGATGCTGCGCTCATCTATCTGTTTGCTCAGGACTTTGCCACAGCTTGCCGATAATAATGACCATAGTAATGAACAGTATACAGTGGCAGGATTAATAACCCAGCACATTAACACAAAACTCTCGCTATGTTTATCAAACCATTCCAACAGCATGATCAGCTGAATAGTCTTTATTGCAGATTAAAACGGCGTAACTTTTGATTTCAGACTGTGGTGTATTTCTAATAAACCTGCTGCACACACAAGGGGTCATAGTTCTCCCTTTGCTTTGTGAACTATTTATGCGGATAGAGGCATGTGTGAGACAGTATCTCTAGGTAGACACATATGTGACCCTGGACCACAAAACCAGTCATAAGGTTAAATTTTACAAAACTGAGATGTATACAGCATATGGAAGCTCAATAAATAAGCTTTCTATTGATGTATGGTTTGTTAGGATAGGACAATATTTGGCCGAGATACATCTATTTGAAAATCTGGAATCTGAGGATGCAAAAAAATCTAAATACTGAGAAAATCACCTTTAAAGTTGTCCAAATTAAGTTCTTAGCAATGCATATTAATAATCAAAAATTACATTTTGATTTATTTACAGTAGGAATTTTACAAAAAAAATTCATGGAACATGATCTTTACTTAATTTACTAATGATTTTTGGCATAAAAGAAAAAACAACAATTTTGACCCATACAATGTATTTTTGGCTATTGCTTACAAACATATCTCAGCGACTTAAGACTGGTTTTGTGGTCCAGGGTCACATATAAGCGAAACAGACACTTTTTTATTTCATCACTCAGTCTTATCCCTTTTTGATATCTTAAATAACAAGTATGCAATAATGTACATTTACTTGACTTTCATTATCACCAATTACAGAGTGATCTGTAGATCCTAAAGAATCAATCTAAAAGTGCATAAACATATTCTTAAATCTTTTTAAATTAAATTTTGGTTTTAGTTGAAATGATTAAATATATTACAACAAGTGCAACTGAATAAATATTGAAGTTGAAAATAATTTTAATATGTACAAATGGGTATATCAAAATAAATATAAGCTTAAATATTATTATTTTATTTATTATTGTTATTTTTTAAAGATTTTAAAACGTGAGAAAATAGACCTCACTGATCAGAACTTTAATGGTCCTAAAGGGGTTTATTTTGTATAAATGCATCGGTAATAAATGTATGCTTAGATTTTTATTTATTTATTTAAATATTGTGGTATTGCAAAATACAGAGTTATCCTAAAACTGCATTTGTGATATATGCTTAAATATTTTTAAATTTAGCTGAAATTATTTAATATATTTCAATGAGTGCAAATGAGTAAATAAATATTTAAGTTGAAAACAATTTGTGCAAGTAAAAATAAGTATATGCTTAAATATTAATGTTTTTAATGATTTTAAAATGTGAAGAAATAATAATCCTAAGATTTTGTGTAAATGCATTGACGTATGTATGATTTTTATTTATTTAGTTAGTTAGTTGCAATGATGCATACATTTAGTGGTAATGCTTTACAGTAAGTGTCATTTGTTAACATTAGTTTATGTATTAACTAAAATTAATGAAAAAAGAACAACACATTTACTCTATTAATCTTTAATGCTAGTTAATAAAAATACAGTTGTTTATTGTTTGTTTATGTTAGTTCACAGTTTATTAACTAATGTTAACACAACGTGTGATTTTTTTAATGCATTAGTAAATGCTGAAATTAACATAAATGCTGTAGAAGTATTGTTCATTTTTAGTTCATGCTAACTAATAAACTTTTTTTGTAAAGTGTTACCAATATTGTATTTAACAATGCAGTCATTTGTTTAATAATCAAAAATTATTATATTTAATATAAATAATTAAATATATGCCTAAATATTTATATTGAAAAATATTGGAATATGTACAAATACATATGTATAGAAAATAGATGCTTGAATATTTTAATATGTGAAGAAATTGACCACACATTTGATCAAATATAGAGAAAAAAATAATAATATTGTGAATAATTATTACACTGTAAAACAATGTTTTTAATATTAATATTAACATTAAAATTTAATTTATATATGTAATTAAAGTTGAATTTTCAGCATCATTACTCCAGTCTTCAGTATTCAATATGCTGATTTATTATCAATGTTGGAAACAGTTTTGCTGCTTAATATTTTTTTGGAACCTGTGATGCTTTTTTCAGGATTATTTAATCAATAAAAGTTAGAAAGAACAGCATTTATTTTAAAAAGATCTAAAATAGGTTTTCTAACAATATACACTACTATTCAAAAGTTTGGGGTCAGTACATTTTTATTCTTTCCTTATATCAAAGAAATTAGTACTTGTATTCACCAAGGATGTGTTAAATTAATAGCATAGTGATAGCATAGTTTTACATTGTTAAAAAAGATTTCTATTTTGAATAAATGCTGTTCTTTTTAACTTGTTATTCATCATAGAATCCTGAAAAAAAAAAAAAAAAAAAAAAACAGGTTCCAAAAAAATACACTTAAGACTGGCGTAACAGCTGATGAAAATTCAGCTTTGCATCTCAGGAATAAATTATATTTTAAAGTATATTAAACTAAAAACCATTATTTTATATTGTAATAACATTTTGCAATATTACTGTTTTTTTTCTATATTTTTGATCAAATAAATGCAGCCTTGATGAGCAGAAGAGACAACATTACAAGTTTTACTGACTTAAGGACAGACTGATACTCTCACTTCTTTCTTTTAGTCATATGAGAATGTTTGCTCTACGATCTGATTATATCAGCATTCTTGCAAACAATTTGGAGATGAGCTTTTAGATTAGATGTGACTTATGTCTGTCTGTCAGTGTACAAACATTATCTCTGGCGCTGCATGTCATTTATTCTTCATCTCAGCCCAATTTTATTTGCAGCAACAGACCGGCTGTATTAGCTTAAGGTTTCTCATTCCTTTCTTCATTGCTTTTAGAAAAGTCTCATGAATTTGCAAGTTATATATCTTTTTCTTCCAATAACGTTGCATACGAGTACACACACAGTCTACATCTGCCATGATGCTTTACAGATGCAATACAGTGGGTCAGTATGGGTTTGCATGTATGCAGTGGTGGTCCACAGAGTCTGATGGGGTTGCGACTAGAATAGTGACTGAATGCAATATGGATAAATAACAATAAGAAAGCAGGAAAGAGTATCATTTGACATTTCTACGACCCACCGTAGGGGTGCAGTGCTCAGGAGAACCACATTCTCTTTAGTTTCTTCCTCGTATTTTTCAGCCATGATGAATAGATCAATTTGCACTCTCTCATAGAGCTGAGATAATGACGAATGCAGAAAAGGGCTAAAAGCCGACAGTTCTGGGCCACTAATGAAGCATTATATCATTTGATTGGGAAGCTGTGGGTTTGGGGGAAAAGAAAAGAAAAAAAATCCATGGAAAGCATTCATTTTGTGTCACACTGTTGTGCTTAACTCTCATGCTCTGTTGAGATTGACTGATGATTTTGTGTTTGATTTCAGTTTTAAAATTAACTTTTTTTTTTGTTCTCCACATTATTTCATGTTCTTCTGACTTGTTTGAGTTAATATTTAATAATTGGTATATATTTTAATTGTGTTATTATTTATTTATTTTTGTTTGTTGTTGTTGTAGTAAATATGATCCCAGAAAAAAAAGCATTGCATGGGATAAAATTATAAAATTTTCTTTTATGCCAAAAAAAATTACGATATTAAGTAGTAAGTTAAAGTAAATTCACGTTCAGTTAAAATATTTAGTAAATTTTCTACTTTAAATATATCAAAACTTAACTTTTGATTAATAATATGCAATACTAAGAATTTCATTTGGACAACTTTAAAGGTGATTTTCTCAATATTTAGATTTATTTGCACCCTTGATTTACAAATAGGTGTGTCTCAGCCAAATTTTGTCCTAACAAACCATAAATCAATGGAAAGCTTATTTATTCATTTGGATGATGTATAAATCTCAATTTTTAAAAAAATGTCCCTTACTGACAGAAGTATATAAAATAAGTTATAAGTTTAAGAGATGCATTGCATTTATACACGTTTTAGTTCTAACGTAAGTATGTTATGAATTTATTTATTTATTATAAACTTGAGATAAGTTTGGGATCAGTACATTTGTTTTTTCTAAAGACGTTTTTATGCTCATCAAGACTGCAATTATTAGATTAAAAATCCAGAAAAAAATATGTAATATTGTGAAATATTATTCCAATTTAAAATGGCTGTTTTCTATCTGAATATATTTAAAAATATAATTTATTCCTGTGATCAAAGCTGAATTTTCAGCATCATTACTGCAGTTTTTAGTGTCACATGATCCTTCAGAAATCATTCTAATATGCTGATTTATTATCAATTTTGGAAACAGTTGTGCTGAGTAATATTTAATTTATTTATTTTTCAATACATAATAAGTTACAAAAAACAGCGTTTATTTAAAATAGAAATCTTCTGTAACAATATAATTGCCATTTAAAAGTTTGTAGTCAGTATGTTTTTATTCTTTTGTTTTTTGAAAGAAATTAAGCATTTTATTCAGCAAGTATGTGTTATATTGATAAAAAGTTAGCAAAGACTTATATTGTTTCTATTTTGAATAAATGCTGCTCTTCGTAACTTTTATTTCGTCAAAGAATCCTGAAAAAAAAGAATCACAGGTTCCAAAAATATTACACCACTGTTTCCACTGATAATGAATCA
The DNA here is from genome assembly GCF_049309525.1 of Garra rufa. NCBI lineage: Eukaryota > Metazoa > Chordata > Actinopteri > Cypriniformes > Cyprinidae > Garra > Garra rufa. Next base: position 3,040,696 of record NC_133373.1, on the reverse strand, counting down.
GTTTATTAGAATTATTTCTGATGAATCATGTGACACTGAAGACTGAAGTAATGATGCTGAAAAATTTTGATTGCATCACAGAAATAAATATTTTGAAATGTATTAAAATAGAAAACTAACATTTAGAAAACAGTGATTCATTGCATCTGACCTTAAATATATTTTAAGCTATTGAAATGCCTTCTGAGACTCTAAAGAGAACAAATTTGTTTTCTGTCATTGCATTGCTATCTCTATTCAGTTTCCTTACTGTCTTTTGCGTCTCCTGTCCTGGTTCAAATTATGAGAGCTCAATAGAAAAAAAAAAAAAGCATGGCAGTATCTCTTGACGGCCCTAATGAAAATAGATGAGTGGATAAAATATATCGGACTGGACATGTGACAGTCCATTGTCTCTTCCCGTCACTGAGCAACGGCGCGTTCCATAGCTCACCTCTCAGGAAATGAAGTCGTCGCAGCTAACGCGAAGCGTAATGACAGCAGACAGAGGGGAGCTCTCTCACTTTAGTTCTGCTTTTTATTTCCATTGAATAATGAGCTGATGGAGGGAACTGACAGAGAGAGGGAGGGTTGAGAGGAATGATCCTCAACGTGCTCAGATTTAATCCATTTCTAGAAATATTCTTTGTGTGTGTCAGATGCTTATGCGTCACGGTTAGCTGTGGTTTCCATGCAAATTTCACTGTTATTAAAGTTCGGGTGACACTTGAAACTTTATAGCTCATTTACCGGAATAAAACTAATGAAATTTAACTGTAAATAAATATGGGAGCCTGGAGCTTTATAAGTCAGTTTCTGTATTTTCCACAAATTTGGTGTAGAAACTATTTTCACTCAAAAATAATAAAGAAATTTCAAAGAAATCTTATGGGTTTTCAGAAACATGCAAATAAAATAATTATTAAATATGTGACCCTGGACCACAAAACCAGTCATAAGGGTCAATTTTTGGAAATTGAAAATTGTGCATCATCTGAAAACTGAATAATGGCCGAGATACAACTATTTGAACATCTGCAAAAAAAAAAAAAAAACTTTTAAAGTTGCCCAAATGAAGTTCTTAGCAATGCATATGACTAATCAAAAATTAAGATATATTTACGGTAGGGAATTTACAAAGTATCTTCATTCAACATGATCTTTACTAAATATCCTAATATTTGTTTTTTTGTGTTTTTTTTTTTAAATTAAAGAAAAATCTATCATTTTGACCCATGCAATGCATTTTTTTACTATTGCTACAAATATACCTGTGCTACTTAAGACTGGTTTTGTGGTCCAGGGTCACATATTATTAGATTATTAAAATCATGTCAATGTATTTATTTATTTAAGTGACCATAAATTCATAACATTTAAATTCATGTGCCTTCTTCCCTTGACCTGATTTTTTTTTTTGATATGTGGTTTGTTAGGATAGGACAATATTTGGCCGAGTTACAACTATTTGAAAATCTGAGGGTGCAAAAAAATCTAAATTCTGAGAAAATCACCTTTAAAGTTGTCCAAATGCAATGCATATTACTAATCAAAAAATATGTTTTAATATATTTGCATTAGGAAATTTACAAAATATCTTCATGGAACATGATCTGCGCTTTATATCCTAATAATTTTTTTTTTTTTTTTTTTTTTTTTTTGGAATAAAAGAAAAATCTATCATTTTGACCCATGCAATGCATTTTTTACTATTGCTACAAATATACCTGTGCTACTTAAGACTGGTTTTGTGGTCCAGGGTCACGTATTATTAAATTATTAAAATCATGTAAATGTATATATTTATTTAAGTGACCATAAATTCATAACACTTAACTTCATGTGCCTTCTTCCCCTGACCTGACATTTTTTTTTATTTGTGGTTTGTTAGGATAGGACAATATTTGGCTGAGATACAACTATTTGAGAAATCAAAAAAATCAAAATACTGAGAAAATCACCTTTAAAGTTGTCCAAATGACTTATTAAATTATTAAAATCATTAAAATCATGTTAATGTATTTATTTAATTAAATGACCATAAATTCGCATTTAAACATTTAAATTTGTGTCTTCTTTCCCTGACCTGATATTTTTTTGATGTATGGTTTGTTAGGATAGGACAATATTTGGCCGAGATACAACTATTTAAAAATCTAGAATCTGAGGGTGCAAAAAAAATCTAAATACTGAGAAAATCACCTTTGAAGTCGTCCAAATGAAGTTCTTAGCCATGCATATTACTAATCAATAAATTAAGTTTTAATATATTTATGGTAGGACATTTACAAAATATCTTCATGGAACATGATCTTTACTTAATTTCATAATTATTATTATTTTTGTTGAATAAAAGAAAAAATTATCATTTTGACCCATACAATGCATTTTTGGCTTTTGCTACAAATATACCCCTTTACTTAAGACATATTCAGGGTCACAAATTTGGATTTATTTTATTGTATTTTTCTATGAATTTTCTGGGGTCATATTGACTGCAACTGAAAAAAAACAAAAACAAACACACAATTAGAATTGATACCAATTATATTAATATATATCAAATAAACATTTACCTACTTGAATAAAAGGAAAAGAAAAGAATAAAAGAAAAATGGATAATTTTGACCCATGCAATGTATTTTTGGCTACTTAAGACTGGTTTTGTGGTCCAGGGTCACATATTATTATGTCCTGGCCTGACATTTTTATTTGAAAACCCTTGTTCTGAAACCTTTACACCAATTACAGATAGACTTTGACTTATTAAAGCTGCCCTATTCAGTGTATTCTTCTGTTTTTGAAGATGAAATTTCCGAAGCAATATTGCACAAGAAACTTGCACTCACAAACCAAATCAATTCTTTAGAGGAATGAGTTATGAATTCAATAGCCAAAACAATGCGGCACCCAGCATGCTCAAACCACACTTCCACTACAGTAATGTCAGTCGGAAAAACAGTCTGATTATTTTTCACGCCTGGAGCCAACGGAAGCAGTCAAAGAATCCCTTTCCTCTCTCCAAACCAAGGCCTTTCAACCCACTAGGATCTATGCAGCTATCCAAGCGGGTCAGAGGTCACAGCATGTAAAAATAGTAGCTTGACATCCATCCTCCCTGATTTATAATGCATGTCAATATCCAGAGCAGTTACTGAACACAGACTGCACAACACTGGGTGAGCACCGGCGGCATTGGCTCAGTGTATTCAGTTGGCCGCAGTCCATCATCTGTGAGAAATAAAAGTCTCAAACAAGTCCAGCACTAGAGGCAAGGGGACGTGACATGATTATTAATGATTTTGCTTTTGTTTTAGAGGTGTTAATGATCACTGGCACAACTAATGCTCTAAATGTTAGTTAAACATGGATGACCACGAAGTGACCAGAGGGTTGTGAAGTGTTGAATCAAATTACCTTTATGGCGTACTCCAATGAACTATTCAAATGAATTTCATATCCATAAACAGTTGCCAAGGCAATCTGGGTGAAAGCAACATGCCAAGTACAGTGAAAATCCACTGTATTAGACTGTTCTTACTCAGTAAATGTGATCAGTGTCATTTTGACCCAGAAACACATCAGTTTTATGCACTGAATGGAAGGGAAACGTCTCTGTCTTCTAATGCTATAATTATGTTTTACTTCAACCATTCTCGAGATTTAATCATGGTGGCTGTAATAAAAACTTGCCTCTTAAAAACTGCCATTTTTGACAGTTAGATGAGTTATTCAAGCATACATTAATCAAAAAATATAAGTTAGATTATGTATGTAACAATGCATTTATTAATCGGTGATATATTTGTCTCAAAAGTAGTTTTTTGTTCTAGCAAACTATTACGGACACTACATGGCTTTCCTGAGGTACATTTTTTTTTTAGATCACGTGTTTACTGCATGTGTCAACAACATACCTTCTGATATTCATTCATGTTTTTTTTTTCATGCTTATAAAAAGGATTAGTTCACTTCCAAAATAGGTAAGGTAGATAACATTCTGCGAAATGTTGTTATGTTGCTTCTTGCACATTTCACAATAATTTCCAAATGAAAATTCTTAAATCAGAAAGGATTGTCTAGATGAGTAAAAATTATTTTCTTGTTTTCAGAAAAAAGCAAAATAATCTGCCAATGGGGTAAGCAAAAAATCTTGTTTTCTGTTTGAAATGAGATTTTTTTTTTTCTTAACCCACTGGCAGATTAGTTTGCTTGTTCAATGCAAAAACTTAATTTTGACTTGTTTTTTTTTTCTAAAAAAAAAAGAAGAACATAGTTTTTACTCGTCTAAGAAATCCTTTTTGATTTAAGAATTTTTAGATATTTTGGCTGAAATCTTCTTGAATTAAGAATTTTTAGATATTTTTGGTGGAAACAAGACAAAAAAACCTAAGTTAGAAAAGCATTTTTGTAGTGAGTAAACTTAATACTTAATTATTATTTTTATTAATTTATTTTATTAATACTTGATAAAATTATTTGTTACCCTGCTGCTTTAAAATTTTAAGTTGAATCAATTTATATATCTAAGTTACTTAGTACAACTTAATATGTTAAGTTGACTAAACTTTTTTGTATTTTTAGATCACGTGTTTACTGCGTATGTCAACATACCTTCTGATATTCATTCATGTTTTTTTTTTCATGCTTATAAAAAGGATTAGTTCACTTCCAAAATAGGTAAGGTAGATAACATTCTGCGAAATGTTGTTATGTTGCTTTTTGCACGTTTCACAATAATTTCCAAATGAAATTCAGTGAGTGGAGCTAAAATTGTGTGTTCAGTTTTATCCTAAATCACAGAGCCCCGCACATGCCATGCATGGAAAAAGGTCAATTGTGCACACAAATTCGTTCTCTAAATTGATGGTTTACTAAATTGTGTGCATGATTACTAATTCGTTCCCTCATTTTAAGTTAATTGTGCTTTTGATATAATAATTTGTTGCCTTGTTTTAAATTGTGCCCTCAATATAATGTTTCATTCCCTTGTTTTAAGTAAATTGTGTGCACAAAATTATCATTCTCAAGTCCCCATGAAATCAAACTAATTTATTTAGAGTTGAGATTGAGTTATAAAGACATTCAACACCTACATTGCATCTACATCGGTTTATGAGAATGCAGACAAGAACAAAATATTATTTTGTGTGCACAATTTAATTAAAATGAGAGAATGAATTATTACAATTTACGAGTGCACAATTTACTTAAAACGAGAGAAGGAATTAGTAAATAGTGCACACAATTTACTTTTTTCCTACATGTCATGTGCATGGCTCCATAGGCTACGAAACAGATTAACGTGAATCTGCACCTTTTATTATGGATGAATGCACTTCATTGGACTTGTTTTGGACTGATGAAGAGAAACACCCGCCAATGCAATTCTAAAGCTTGGAAATGCCAGGATAATTTTTAATATAGCTCCGGTTGTATTAGTCTGAAAGAAGGAAGTCATATACATCTAGGATGCCTGGAGGGTGAGTAAATTATGGTCTAATTTTCATTTTTGGGTGAACGAACTCTTTAAACTATGGTTAGTGTTGTGTTGACTTGTAGTAAATCAATGGTTCATTTTTATAAGGGTACAAAAAAAATGGGCTGGTTTTAGCTGGTCAGCAGGCTGGTTTTAGAGGGGTTTTGGCCACTTTCCTAGGCTGGTCTTAGCTGGTCAGGCTGGGAGACCACCAGCTAAAACCAGCCTGGGAGACCAGCTACTTTAAGCTAAAACCACCCTAGGCTGGTTTTAGCTGTTTTTTTCAGCAGGGAGGATAATCGCGTTTAAAAATAACCACCTACACTTGCCTAAACCTAACCGATAGTCCAAATGTAAAATAAAAATGCATTTGCTGAAGCAGCCATGCCATTTTAGCCTCATCTTTTTTTAACATTAAGCCCATCTGCTGCTAAAAAATGGGCACCTGTTGCCCTAATTCATTCTCGGTTGTTATGGTAACTTAAACATTGTTTTCTCATGTGAACACTGGTCATCATGACAGCTTCAAACCGCTGAGCTTGACGATTGTCATTTATGAGAAATGGATCGGCGTGAAGACAGGCCTGAAATAGCAGGAGGGGGCCAGGCTTCTGTGCCCTGGATGAAACCGAGCCTCATCAATCAATGTCAAAGACGCTCATCAGGGATTCCAGCGAGCCATAGGTCCCGCCTTCCAGGGGGTATTATAGAAGTGGTGGCCACTGTCAGTCTGTGCGTGTGGACACACCTCCTTTCACAATGCTGTTTTGCAAGCAGTCATAATCAACGTAAAGCGAACACACAATGCACACACGCACCACCTTGATTCATCCTCAGGGATCTTGACGTACGTCAATATTGTGTGTCATACGCCATTTAAGATTTCATGTTTCAGCTATCTCTGACAGCAACTGATATCTTCTCGTCAGAGAGTTCACAGAGAGGTGAACTTGTCTACAAAATCTCCAAGAGCTGCGTTATCTCAAACTTTTTATTGTATTTCACAGTTAACAAAGGCCACATTTGAGTTATGACATCATTCTGTATCATTACACTGTTTGAAATTAGTGTGGGTTTTTATTTCAGAACCAAGCTGGGAAAACAAGCTTAAACTTCTTCCTGATCTCCCAGGCTGGTCTGCTGGCTAGTCTTAAAAGGGTTTTGGACATTTTTTTTGCAAATATGCTGCAATCAAATCGGTCAAGTTCACATATTAATCATTCATTGAAATTTGAGCTATTTTAAACGATTTAGTAAAAAGAATTGTTTCAAATTATTGATTTGTTGTGCACTGTAAAAAAACAAATACACACACAAAAAAAAAAAAAAAAAAAACACAATTTGTTGGGCACTGCAAAAAATGCTTTTCTTACTTAGATTTTGTCTTGTTTCCAGGCAAAATATCTAAAATTTCTTAAATTAAAAATTATTTTCTAGACGAGTAAAATTTTCTTTTTTTCAGAAAAAACAAGTCATAGTTAAGTGAGTTTATGCTTGAAAAAGGCAAAATAATCTGCCAATGGGGTAAGCAAAAAAAGCTTGTTTTCTGTTTGAAATTAGATTGTTTTTCTTACCCCATTGGCAGATTATTTTGCTTGTTCTAAGCAAAAACTCACTTAATTTTGACTTTTTTTTTTTTTTTTCAAAAAAAAAAAGAAAGAAAGAAAATAGTTTTTACTCATTTAAAAAATCCTTCTTGGTTTAAGAAATTTGAGATATTTTTGGTGGAAGCAAGACAAAAAACCTAAGTTAGAAAAGCATTTTTTTGTAGTGAGTAAACTTAATACTTTATTATTATTATTATTGTTATTATTATTATTAATACTTAATGAAATAATTTGTTACCTGCTGCTTTAAAATTTTAAGTTGAATCAATTCATATATCTAAGTTGTCACTTATTACAACATAACATTTGAACTTGACTAAACTTTTTTTAAGTTGACTGAACTGATTCAACAAATTGTTTTTTTTACAGTGTATGCTTTGGAATGTAGTGAAGTAAAAGTAATAGTTTCCCAAAATGAAAAATATTCTGATTAAGTAAATCTTTGTTATCCAGATAATGCTATCAAACAGAAAGTCTTAGGCTGGTGTAAGCTGTTTATTTATTTATTTATTTGTAAAAGGGCAGGAGTCTCCTTTATTGTATTTTCAGTGAAGAACTCAAAATATTTAATCATGAGAAATGTATTGGAAACAGATGAACTTTGGGTGACAGCTGAATCAATCAATAGGTTAATATCAATACCTAGAGCTCCCTGAAATATAATTACATAACTAAAAGTAAAACAAACAAATCTGTCCACTCCATGCACCTGTTCGGAATGAAACGTGAAAAAGGACGGGTCCCTTTGGCATACGCAGAAAGATTCACATGTTGTTAATTCATTATATCTACCATTTCCAACAGTTCAATAATAAATACCAAAAGAATGCACCGGGTCTGTCCGCTAAAACCCCCGCACCTCTTCTCCTCCTCTGCCGTTCTGTGTGAAGAGCATAATAAAGAGAGGAAGAGCGGAGACAGGAGAAATGTCTTGACTTGGGCCTCAGTTGTACCCCATGGAGGGCTGGAGAATAGAGAGATGGCATCATCTCATGCATAATTTATGAGCGTATATTAACCCTGAGTGGAGCTGCTACATCAATCAAGACAACCTGCCATAACAGGATTTGTGTGTCTGTGTGTGTGGTAACCGCTGCCATGTAAGGACAAAAGGTATATTAGTTTTGCTTTTTTTTGTGTGTGTGTTTTTATTGGTCCGTTCTTACGGGAATGGATGTTCAAGAGTTTTGTTTTCACATGTGAAAGCACAACTGGAGATCATGCCGTTTGTATATGGGTCAATGACATGTAAGAGTGTTAGAATAAAGAACAGAAATCTAGTTAAAAACACATGTACCAAGTTCTTAGAAAATGTCTTCTTTATATCAAGTAATGAATATATTCATGTTGGCTTCATATGGTTTTGGAAAACTTGTATTGTTTTCAAGAAAACGCTAAAATTTAAAAACATGCAGTTTTGACCAAACATTATATTAATTTGTTTATTTATTTAATATGTGATCCATGCTTATTTTTATTTATTACAATTTTTACAACAGATGAAAATGGTCCGATATGGTTTATTTACATTCTTGTTTCTGTTGAAAAATCAATGTCCCTGTCAAATAAATGAATAAATAAATATGTTTGGTCAAAACCGCATGTCTTTCAATTTAAACTTTTTTTGAAAGTAATATAATTTTTATAATTAATACTGTTTTGCAAGCGGTCATAATCAACTTAAAGCGAACACACATGCACACAATAAAAACACACACACACACACACACACACACACACACACACACACACACACACACACACACACAAATAATAATCAAAATAAATAAAAATGTTTTTATGAATTCAAAAGCAATATCAGTACACTATTTTACAACCACAATTAGCCTTGCTTTGTTATAAAAAGTTACATTTTAACTGATATTTTAAGGCAATGCCGTTATTAATAGAAGGTCAAGACAGGCTTAAAGTTTTCTTTGACTTTTTTCATTTAAGAAATCCACTCTTTCATTTGCCTGACTATATTTAAGGATTATCTGAAAATGTGAACTTGTTAATGTTAAAAGGATTTTATTTAGTTATGAACGGCTGCATAATTGTACAGTATCAGAAATGAGAGAGGTAGGGCCTTATGAATGTTTGTCTATTGTTCAGTGTGGCTCGAAATCTCAACAGCCATTCACTGCCATTATAAAGCTTGAAAGGGCGAGGACATTTTTAATATAACTCTGATTGCATTCATCTGAAAGAAGAAAGTCATATACACCTAGAATGGCTTCATGGGGTAATTTCTTTTTTTTTTTTTTTGGTGAACTATACTTTCAATCTATTGATTGTGGTTTGTGACTTTGCAGTTTTAGGACAAAAGGCTCTTTCAGTCTGAAAGCTACTTGAGGTCATGTGCTTCGACTTTTCTCCGAATGAACCCACCCATCCACTCCAGCAGGAGGCCTAATGTAATGCCTGGCAATACATGCTCTCTCCAGCCATCCGTCTCCAAACAACACCACAGGACCTATAAGCTCCAGAAAAAAAATGCACGCTTATTATTTTTTTCTATCATTGTGACAATTATGTAAGCAATTGTTTACTGTCTGAATCATGGGTGCACTCTGTTGTTCTCAGCGTCCTTCCATCACGGCATTGTCTTGTTTACGTGGGCTGGTGTTATGGGTGAGTTGATTGAGTCGGAGTTAAGCAGGCTTCAGCCCAATATATCACATTATCTCGCTAATGGGTGTATCTGAGCGCAAGCACCTTGGCCAAGCATGAAGGAATAAAAAATGTATTCTTCGATTTTATTTATTTCTTTGTGCCGGAGCCTGAAATGCAGGAAAATGTTTTATTGATTGGTTTATAGGTATATGGGGCAAGCTTTTAGCACCCGAATAGCATTATTTTCTGACTTGTGTCTGCGTGAGGATGCATTTGAAGAAATGGAGTGAGATATTCACAGATAAAGAAAGAGTAAGAAAAGGAGAGACAGAGGTCAGACGGCCAAGGAGAAGAGAGGCTTGTCGATTACTGTACTCGATAACTCTCTGTTTTGAGCTGTGCCATTTGTTTCCCACCTCAATTCTGTCAAGTGTGTTTTTGTTCACAAGACGGTCAAATCTTCTGGTTTGTTACACACAGGATGCACAATTAAATTCTTAATTATTTATTAAATTCTATTATTATTATTATTTCCTCTTTGCTGAAAAAACTTTCAGGTTCTCTATTCAGTGCCTGATTAAAATCCTAAAATTTCCTTAAAGATGCATGATCATCCCACATCACTGTATTACCTTTTTTGACGACCTTTGCATGTTTAGGGCGATTTTAAAGTTGGAGGATAAAATGAGATGGGAGTTACTGTATTGAACCAATGTGCACAGAGTACGCTTGTGGAGCACAGAGCTAGACAAGACAAGCATTTGAGGTTAAAAAGTATAAAAATTGTCTTTTTTTTATTTATTTATTTTTTTTAGAAAATAACCAATTGTTTTGCTACACAAGACCCTTATTCCTCGGCTGGAATTGTATAGAGTCATTTGAAACTGCATTTTTAACTTTCAATCCGTTGAGTGCCATTGAAGTTCATTTCATGGAGAAAAATCCCGGAATGTTTTCCTCAAAAAACTTAATTTCTTCGCGACTGAAGAAAGAAAGACATGAACATTTTGGTTGACATGGGGGTGAGTATATTCTTAGGAAGTTTTTATTTTGGAAGTGGAGTAATCCTTTAAATAAATATATTTAACACAAAGGTCTTTTTTTTCTTTCAGAACTCCATGTGGAAACACATGTGGAATATTCTTTGCATTAAAGTACCAAGGTCCAAAACCAATAAGCTTAGCGTTTTTGTTAAGTTACACCATTCACTGCAAAAAAAAAAAAAAAAAAAAAAATGCTTTTCTTACTTAGACTTTTTGTCTTGTTTCCAGCCAAAGTATCTACAATTTTTTTTAAATCAAGAAAGATTTTCTAGACAAGTAAAAATTATTTTCTTGTTTTCAGAAAAAAAAACAAGGCAAAATTAAGCGAGTTTTGAGACGATAATCTGCCAATGGGGTAAGCTAAAAAAAAATAATTTAAAACAGAAAACAAGATCATTTTCTTACCCCATTGGCAGATTATTTAGCTTGTTTCAAGCAAACATTTACTTAATTTTGACTTGTTTTTTCTGAAAACAAGACAATAATTTTTAATCGTGTAGAAAAATTCTTTTTGATTTAATTTTTTTTATATATTTTGGCTGGAAACAAGACAAAAAATCTAAGTAAGAAAAGCATTTTTTTTAATTTTTTTTTTTATTATTTTTTTTTAAGTTAATGGTGTAACTTAACAAAAACTCTGATTGCTTTTGGACCTCAGTACTTTGGTAATGCAAAGAATATTCCACATAGACTTTTGTGTACAGTCTTTTATTTGAATCGTGTATTAGAATTGGTCAGAATAGCATTCTTACTACCACATTTGACTTTTTACGAACCAAACCATGTATACCACTGCAGTTACTTTGCACTAGCGAGTTTCATTTAATTTACTCACCAAAACCCATTTCAAAAACTTGATGTTAATTTTGGACCCAGGGTGTCCATGTGTGAGCACAGAATCTGACCTTGACAAACACATTAGCTCTCTCCTTTGCCGCAATGTAGCGTCGGAAATGAAGTCTTTTCAAAGGCACGTTAAACTACAGGCCCCGCATACAAGCCACATTAGTGATTCAAAGCATTATTCAATGGAGTGAAAGGCTATTAACTCGGCTTTCTGGGACCGGTTCCAAGCCCGATCAGAATTCTGCTGCGGTTAAATCCCCACAAGAGTTTCTCAAACGGGGCCTGCCTCTTTCTTCCGCCCCACGCCGCCGCAGACGCGGGACATAATAACGTTATCCATGGTGGTCTTAGACTTAGATGGCTGTTTGTTTAACTGTATAGTCATTGGCTGGTCCCTGATAACACCCGGGGCAGGCTCTCCACGCGGCTTGCCCCGAATCAGGCGGGGAGGGAGGACTGTTGCAGAGCAGACAATTGTTCCAGTCTCTCAGGCTGTGTACGCATGCAAGAGTGTGTGTGAGCAGCTAAGCCAAATTGACTTTAAAATACGTGACAAGGCCGGTGTGAGAGAGTGTCCAGAAGACGGTTGTGACACCAGATCTAGTCTCATTTAAATGTAGGAAGAGTAACGCTGCCTTCACGTGTGTGTCAGACGATCCTACTTGCCACTTTTGAAGTTGTAATTAGTATGGCACGTTCAAGTGCTTTGCGGTCGGAGAGAATAGGAAAGTGAACTCAGACTATAATCAAATGAACTTGCATAAATGCCCACTCTCTCTGAAAAGAAAAAAACACTGGTTCACTTGAATAAATGACTTAATTTGGCCGGTTTATATATAGTATCTAATGCTCTTTTGCTCAACAAGAATATGCATTTGTAATCCTGGACCACAAAACCATCAGTGTTGGGGGTAACACATTACAAGTAACGCAAGTTACGTAATAATATTACTTTTTTCAAGTAACTAGTAAAGTAACGCATTAATTTTTAATTGACAAGAAAAAAGTTACTTTTCCCCCCATATATTGATTAAAAGCTCACCTGTCCCCATGTTGAGAGAAATTGTAAGATGTTACTTTAGTTCTAGAATAAATGTGAACATGCATTAATTCATCTCACTCACTAAAAAAACAGATAGTTTTCTTTAAAATGAATAAAAACTGTGAAATTCAACGCAAACCTGCAATAATTAAATAAGTTAAATAATACAAATATCCTTTATGTATTTAATCCCATTTTATTAATCGATAAGCCTGAGGCTTTTGATGTGAAAAGGCTTTTACATTTGACAAAAATAGAACTTTTTATATTAAAAACAAACAAGCTAACCCTGCCCAGATTTAAAAAGTAACGCAAAAGTAACGTAACCCATTACTTTCCATAAAAAGTAACTAAGTAACGGAATTAGTTACTTTTTTAGGGAGTAACTCAATATTGTAATGCAATACTTTTTTAAAGTAACTTTTCCCAACACTGAAAACAAGTCACAAGGGTCATTTTTTTTTTTAATTGAGGCTTATACATCATCTGAAAGCTTAATAATTTTGAGTGAGTGTGAATGTACATGTGTTGCATTGTTTCTGTTTGATGTCTCGAGGACCCCCTCGAAAACGAGATGTCATATCAAGGGGTTATCCTCCTAACACCAATAAATAAATAAGCTTATCGTTGATGTATGGTTTGTTAGGACAATGTTTGGCTGAGATATTACTTGGAACTACTTGAAAATCTAAAATCTGGGGGTGCAAAAAAATCTAAATATTGAAAAAACTGCCATTAAAGTTGTCCAAATGAAGTTCTTAGCCATGCAAAAATTTTGTTTTGATACATTTACATTTACAAAATATCTTCATGGAACATGATCTTTACTTGATTTTTGGCATGAAAGAAAAATCTATAATTTTGACCCATACAATGTGTTGTTGGCTATTGCTACAAATATACCCGTGCTACTTAAGACTTTTTTTTTTTTGGTCACATTTGATAATAAAAAATAATTTAAAAAACAGTGAAATATTATTAAAATTAAAAATAAGTTTTCAACATTATTATATTTTAAAATGTAATTTATTCCTTAGAGAGCAAAGCTTGTTTTTCAGCAATTACTACAGTCTTCGTGGAAACGGTGATCATTTTTTCAAGATTATTTTATGAATAGAAACCTTTTTGATTACTGTAATTAAATCTGTCCTTGCTGAATAAAATAATTAATTTCTTTAAAATTTCTTTTCTAAAAACTTTTACTGACCCCAAACTTTTTAATACTCATTCTTTTATATTACCTACTCATTTACATAAATAATGGTGTTTCTCATTTTATCTGTGATATTTAGTGTATTTGAACTGTTCCAAAACTGTTTAATCTTACTTCAGTTCCCTTTGTATTATTAACTCCCTATTAAGCCCAAAGTATACTTTGGCCCTCAACATTTCCTGATGGTCTGCATCAGGGTTGCCAGGTTTTCACAGCAAAATCTGCCCAACTGCTACTCAAAACTAACCCAAATCTAGCCTAATTGTGCTTCAGGGGTCCCACGGTAAAAATCGTGTTCCGGGGGTAAAATACATATTTTTTTGGTGGAGCTCCCTTAATAAAATATGCATTCCAGGGGCTAAATATCACATTATTGGGGTCACCTCAACCCGTGGAAACAGTGTTTGGCCAAATTCCATGGAAAATCTGTGCACTGTCTTCGTGACACAATTTTTATCATCAGATGTGTCCGCTGACATGAACGGAACACAGAAAGTGCACTGCAAAAGATGTTTTTCTTACTTAGATTGTTTCCAGCCAAAATATCTAAAAGTTCTTAAATCAAGAAGGATTTTCTAGACGAGTAAAAATTGTCTTGTTTTTAGAAAAAACAAGTCAAAATTAAGTGTAAAACAAGCTATATAATCAGCCAGTGGGGTAAGAAAATAATATTGTATTCTGTTTGAAATAAAAAAAAATTATTAAATTATTTTGCTTGTTCTAAACAAAAACTCACTTAAACTCAGCACTAAAAATCTCAGCTTGTAAATGAAAAAAATCTCTAATGTGGTATTTTGGGGTCATTTTTTTGAAAGTAGTCTTTTCTGCTCACCAAAGCTGCAATTATTTGATTAAAAATTAATGTTGAAACCGATTTTTTTATTGTTTTTTCTAAGAAACATCTGAGATATCACAGATTTTTCCTTCTTATACTGTTAAACTCACCACAAAAAATCTCTAATGTGGTGTTTTGGGGTCATTTTGTGAAAGTAGTCTGTTTTGCTCAACAAAGCTGCAATTATTTGATTAAAAATGAAAAATGTCTTATTATTGTTAATGTTGAAAGAGATTTTTATTTATTTATTTTTTTTCTAAGAAACATCTGAGATATGACTGATGTTTCCTTCTTATACTGTTAAACTCACCACAAAAAATCTCTAATGTGGTATTTTGGGGTCAGAAATTATTTTTTAAAAGTAGTCTGTTTTGCTCACCAAAGCTGCAATTATTTGATTGAAAATTAAAAATGTCTTATCCTCAATGATTTTTATTTATTTTTTAAGAAACATCTGAGATATGACTGATTTTTACTTCTTATATTGTTAAACTCACCACAAAAAAATCTCAGCTTGTAAATGAAAAAATCTCTAATGTGGTATTTTGGGGTCAGAAATGTGGTGTTTTGGGGTGATTTTTTTAAAAGCAGTCTGTTTTGCTCACCATTTCTTATTATCGTCAATGTTGAAACTGATTTTTTTTATTGTTTTTTTTCTAAGAAACATCTAGCATATCACTGATTTTTCCTATTTATATTGTTAAACTCAGCACAAAAATCTTTAATGTGATATTTTGGAGTCGGAAATGTGCTGTTTTGGGGTCATTTTTTGAAAGTAGTCTGTTTTGCTCACCAAAGCTGCAATTAATTAATTTTGACTTGTTTTTTCTGAAAACAATAAAATAATTTCATCTCGTCTAGACAATCCTTCTTGATTTAAGAATTTTTAGATATTTTTGGTCGAAACCAGACAAAAAATCTAAGTAAGAAAAGCATTTTTTGCAGTGTGAACCTTATTTTTCCGGTAAGTGGGCCGTAGCTAAATTTATTTTTAGCTACAAAACAGCTCATTTTGCTGATTTATATTGCAAATTAGTGTATCTTACTGTATTATCTTAATTATGAACACACTAGCTTGTAGTGCAAACAGTTTTACCATTTACTGCACGTTGTTTTTCTCATTATTTCCCTAAAGCGGCTAATGATCCAGAAGTCTCTCCCATAGGCTTACTTCCACTTGGTGTAGCTTTATAGTAGGCGAAATACTTTCTATATTGCATATTCTATGTCACAAGAGTCGTTTTCCAATCACCGATGGCTCTGCTCACTAACACTTCTAATCTAAATCAACTGTTGGTGAACTTTCACATGTTAAGCAAATGTTGGGGAACCTTGTGTAATGCGTATTTAATCATGCCATGGTTTGGCCCTGTCACCAGTTTAATATAAACGCTGGTCTTTAATAATAGTCCATCACCATTACTCTTAACTGCACACAAACATATTGCTCTGGATGTCTCTCGAGTCTCTCGTGATTAAGCGTCTGCTCGGCCTATGACCCGAATCCGTCACAGGGCTTCTTTTTGATTTATTCACTTTTTGATTCCTGAGCCCTGAAAAATAAAGGGAGTGAATCGTCGGATTGCTACTTCAACCTTTCGAACGAAACGTTTGTCTTTGTCAGGTGGCTCCTGCAGGTCCTCTTGATGTTGGTGATATGTCAGATATAAATTTCTGCAGGGAGGTTTCGCAGAGCTGCCTCTTGCCCTTTGCACACAATTTCCAGTGCATTTTTTCCCTGCAGCTCTTACACAGAGAATTTGATTCAGTCCCATTGCACTATATAGGTCAAAGAGCTACTTATAATGTGTACGTAAGAAAATGCTTAAAATAGGCACATACTATATGCTGACTGTATAAAGCATTAATATGTTATTACAGTTATTACACTACTAATGACATTTCTTGTGTTTTATACACTACAACTTACAATTTAGTGAGCTGCTTGCTGTCTATATACACAGCACCCTAAATCTCTAAAACATCCCCATAGCTGATTTTCATTCATAAGCTTGATTTATATTCATCTGAACTCTGTCTGATGAAAACCTAATTGGTTGAAACATAACACTGATCAAATTAAAGTTGGAAGAATATCAGTGCACACAACACACAAGTCAACTAATGCTCACAGAATCCATTCTTAGGAAAAATGTACTTAATAAAATTTTTGGCAAATTATTGGTGTAATTTGTGTGGTACAACAATGCACAATTTTCAGAGAGATCCTTGTATATATATATATATATATATATATTCATTTTAAATTCAGTGTCTGCACAGTTTTTATTTATTTTTTTTGTTTTTTCTGTTTTTTACTTAAGTTTTAGTTTTTCAGTACATCAAGTTAAAATGAATAATATAAAAATAATAAATGTTGCCTTGGCACATTACAAAAAATGCTTTTCTTACTTAGATTTGTTGTCTTGTTTTCAGCCAAAATACCTAAAAATTCTTAAATCAAGAAGGGTTTTCTAGACAAGTAAAAATGATTGTCTTGTTTTCAGAAAAAAACAAGTCAAAATTAAGTGTGATTTTGTTTTAAATAAGCAAAAACTCACTTACATGTAACTCACTTAATTTTGACTTGTCTAGAAAATGTCTTTTTAGATATTTTGGCTGGAAACAAGACAAAAAAAATCTAAGAAAGAAAAGCATTTTTTTTATTATATTATGTATGCATTTGATATTATATTTTGAATAAATGCTGTTCTTTATCATTTTTTGTTTATCAAAAAATCCTGAAAAAAGTATCACAGGTTCCAAAAAAATATTTGGCAGCAAAACTGTTGCCAACATAGATAAATCTAACAATAAATCAGTATATTAGAATGATTTCTGAAGGATCGTGTGACACTTAAGACTGGAGTTATGGCTAATAAAAATTCAGCTTTGCATCGCAGGAATAATTTATATTTTAAATTGTATTAAAACAGAAACCAATATTTTATATTGTAATAACATTTTGCAATATTACAGCTTTTTCTGTATTTGTGATCAAATAAATGCAGCCTTGATGAGGATAAGAGACTTTAGAAAAACATGACTTAAGTTTTACTGATCCCAAACTTTTGAACAGTAGTGTAGGTACGCAAATGAGCCGTCTAAACTTATTTGCACAGTGCATTTCTTATTTTGGTCGCACATGCACAACTGTATACCACTTATGATACACTCTTAAAATTAAAGGTGCTTCACGATGCCATAGAAGAACATTTTTTGTCTAAATGGTCCCATAAAGAATCTAACATTTGTGGCGAAAGAAGGTTCTTCAAATTTAAAAAGGTAAGAAAGAGATGGTTCTTTAACCCAAGAGCCAAAAATCGCTGTAAAGAACCTTTTAAAACGCCTTTATTTTTAAAAGTGTAATATTTTAAAGTAATGCACATTTTACATAATTAATTTGATTAAACATTTTAGTCAGTTCTCAGGCCTACAAATTATACAAATTCTGCCACACATGCCATCAGAATAAACCCAACTGTTATGAGCCTTGAACTTTGTCCATTCGGATCTATGGCCACTACTGAGAAGGCTGGCACTCTCTGTGACTGGGCTCTGACCCAGACACCCATCTGCCCTCTGTATGGGCACAAAGTTCATCCATGCCATCTAATTACCCACCAAACCAGCTGGATACGGAGAGAAAGAGACAGAGAAATCTAGTGAGATACAACAGCACTAAAACTCCACAGAATGCCAATAGTCCTGCCCTGCGCTGCTAATGAGAAGTCTCTGAAATTATCCCATACTTTCTCTTTTATCAACACAGATTTGCTCCTCTCTGGCAGTTGAGCTATACGCTGGGCCCAGATGGTCGAGGCTGTGTCAACATCTTGAGCTTCATCCATCCAGCGAGTTCATTTCTTGCATGGATGAGGCATGGATGCTAGTCAGTATGGCCGACATCTGTTAGAGGCCTTAAACCGGGGCTGGCGGATGCTCGATGTGTGGCAACTTACCGGCTTTGCTGGTCATCGAGAATCACTCGCAACATGCAGGGCTTATCAGAATCTCATTAAGACATACTCTATTAAAAATAAAGGTGCTTTAAATGGTTCTTCACAGCGATGCAATAGAAGAACCATTTTTGATTTCACAAAGAACCTCTCAGTCAAAAGTTCTTTAAAGAACCATCTCTTTCTTACCTTTTTATAATCTGAAGAACCTTCTTTTGCCACAAAGAACCTTTTGTGAAACAGAAAGGTTCTTCAGATGTTAAAAGTTCTTTATGGAACCCTTTATACAAAAAAGGTTCTTCTATGGCATCGTGAAGCTCCTTTATTTTTAAAGGGGTCATCAGATGCCCATTTTCCACATATGATTCTTTAGGGTCTTAATGAAAAGTCTATATTATACTTTGGTTAAAAATGATCAATAGTAGTGTAATAAAACACCCTTTTACCTTGTCAAAATCAGCTCTGCCAAAAATCAACTCATTTTATTGCATGGTCCCTTTAAATGCAAATGAGCTCTGCTCGCCCCGCCCCCTATCTGCTCTGGGATTATGAGCCGTAATGTTTACTTTAACCGCATTTAGTGGCGAAACTTGCCAACAAGCACAATATTATGAAAGGCCGTTTGCAAAGATGCATAAAAAACCCTTATACTCACTTCTGCTGTGGGTGAAGCTGCATCAGGAACGATTTGCACGAACATATATGACGCATATGTAGATCGGGATCGGCGCTTTCCTTTTAAAAAACGAAAGTAA
Source organism: Garra rufa (assembly GCF_049309525.1). Classification (NCBI taxonomy): domain Eukaryota; kingdom Metazoa; phylum Chordata; class Actinopteri; order Cypriniformes; family Cyprinidae; genus Garra; species Garra rufa. The sequence continues at coordinate 3,021,322 of NC_133373.1, read as the reverse complement.
CGTTATCTGATACATTCTTGTCTTCCTCTGCACCTGCACAATGGCGATCGGAGTCGGACTGTTTCAGCTCGGTGAGGGCGGGGCTAAAGTAAGGCGCTCATGTCAATCAACTATCGTGGGAGGGGCCTCTGTCTGTGTGTCGTCACACCCACAAGAAGCTGAGAATGACCTGATTTTAAAAAGGGGATATTACTTTTAAAGATTGAACAAATACCACTGGGTGGATTTTTATCATTGTAGGGTGGTTGTGTACACAAACTGCCAACACACATTAATGTTCAAACAACATGTAAAAGTTAGTTTTGCATCCGATGACCCCTATACGAGTGTAAAAAAGCCAGTTTGCTACTCTTTAAATGTTGGTTATGCATTTATAGTATTTTCATATATACAGTACAGTAGAAATAACCAGATGGTTTTAATTTAGTCAGAAACTGTGTGAAAGAACCTTGTTATGTTACTCTGACATTTTTCATTGCAACATAATTGCAAAAGCAAACCTGTCTTCTGTAGCTGTCTTATTAGTGTCATGTTCACAGCAAATAAGAGAACATGAGCAGCTATCAAAGTGCCAACTATACGGGTGTTTCTTCAAAAATGAGCACTTTTGGCCCTGTGGACTTTTAGAAAATAAACTCTTGTAAAACACACTGTTCATACTAATTTGTCTACTAATATCCAACAGTGTATATACATGCATCACTGAGGAATTCTGTCATTTTCTGGAAGTTATTTCCACCACATCTCAAAATTATGTTTTCAACAGTTTCATGATGGGAAAGTCGGTGGCTAATAAAATGGCAGACTATTTTTGTCTTACAAAGTCCTAATTTAATTTTAAAATGACATGTGATCTAAATGTATCAATTTGACAAATTACCACTTGATTGGGAATGACAAACAAACACAATAAGTCCCGTAATTTATCTTAGATTTTTTTTTTTCAGACATCAGACATTTTTTTTTTTTCAATTTCATCTCAAGATCTTTACACTCACATACTTTTAAATAAACCTGAGGGGTAAAATTGTTTGTTGTGGTGGAAAAGACACCATGACCAAGCCAAATAAATAAATACATAAAATACAGACTATTTTTCTCTTAGTTTGTATGCATTTTTAAAGGGAGTTTAGGATTGGAAGCATAGGACAAATGTAAAAGTATATGCATAAAAACTATTTAAAAGATACAAGAATACAAAAATACAAATAAAGATAAAACAGGTAAGAAATGTAAAGAAAGGTAAGCTCTTTCAGTTTTTATTGAACTCTTTGGACATAAAACATGCCCAAAGTTAAACAAAAGCATATTTATTGTCATACAAACATTATTTATGATGATTTTTTATTGCTATTGTTTGTTATTTTAGTATTGATTAATTCTTAAATGAGCTTTTATTGTATTTTTATATTTTTAGTTTTTTATTATTTTTAATAGTATTATTACATATTTCTTTTTAGTTTTAATTTATTAAAATAAATGTATTATTTTATTTATTTTATTCTAGTTTTAATCCAGTAATTTTAGTACTTCAACTTGAAGGTATTTAATGTTATCGCTAAGGCAAAATTTTAAGTCAAAGCTTATTAATTATTTATTGATTTATTTAAAATAGAATATGTTTGTAACAATAAACATCTCTCTTTGAAAGAAATGAATACTTGTATTCATCAAGGATGTGTTAATTTGATACAAAAAATAATCGTAAAGACATATTCTATTTTGAATAAATGCTGTTCTTTTCAATCAAAATATAAATCAGTATTTTAGAATGACTTCTGAGGGATCATGTGACACTGAAGACTGGAGTAATGGCTGATGAAAATTCAGCTTTGCATCACAGAAATAAATAACACTGCAGGCAGTTTTTTCATGCACCTGTAAAGTTTGAGGTTTTGGGTTTTTTGGTTTCTTTCCAGACTACTGTAAAAGTGTTACCATTTTAGTTAACAATTACGGATGGATTACAGAGTTCATTTTTGAACAACGCAGATAATAAAAATATTTTATTTTGGTAAAACCATCACTGTATCTTTTACCAGATTTTAACATGGAAGCTCCAACCTCATGCCGTTCTGTTTCCCAGAGCTCATCTGCTGCTGTCTAAACCATAAACAAAGCGTAGGAATACGACTGTCTGTCTGATCCATCCAGCAAACAGCCTTATCAATCAGCCGAGAGTGTCAGGAAGCCAATGGGGAACATCCTGCTCCCCCGACGCACTCGCAGTGTTTTGTGTAATGAAATCACGCCCCTCGTCACTCTCCGTATTTCCTGTGACGACCTCAGAGAGGAGTGTGTGTTGGTGTGCGTTTGTGACATTCACACAAGCGGCCAATCGTCCGTCACATCAATCAGCCCAGGCCTGTCCAGCAATCACTCAGCCGGCCGCCGGTGGCTCAGGCATCAATAAGCAGAGCTGACAGGCGGCTTGGATGGACTCTAACGGATCTCTCTCCTATCTCCTCCCCTCCGTGAAGTCCGGCCCAAAGAGAGGTGCCAGGCCTCTGCCACTTATTCCAATGAAGTCACGGCCCTCGGTGAGGCCCAGGCGGAGGACAAAAGACACGCGGGCTGGCGGTGTGAAAAGAGATTAGCATTTCACAGATCGAGACTCGGAGCAGAGCCTCCGCTATTGTCTTTAAACACTCGGATGGAGTTTGTTTGTTTGTTTACTTGGCTGTTTCAATGGCAATTAGAACAATAAGGACAGCCTCTTTCCCTCAGCGGAGTGCAAGCTGGAAAAGCTGTTTTTGTTGCTTTTGTGTTTTGTTTTGTTTGCTTTGTCTTCGGATAGCATGTAAATCGAGAAATGTGAAATCTGATGCTTGTTAACTTTGTGTTCAGCTGCCATCAAAGTCCTTGAATAATCAGGGAGTTTTTGTGAAGGGAATATGATTATCTGTACATCTTCAGGTTTTTGGAGAGGACCGGCATAGTCTAGATATCATGGCCATTAGAAACTCATTTTGTTTTGTTACTGTTAAAGGCCAAATTAAACTGCTGTATGAGTGTAGCTTTCTATACTTCCCAAAAGGTTCCCTAGGCCTGGTTTTAGCCAGTCAACCAGCCTGGTTTTAGCTGGTCAGCAGGCTGGTTTTAGAGGGGTTTTGGCCAATTTTCCACCCTGGCCAGGCTGGAAAACCACCAGCTAAAACCAGCTACTTCCAGCTTAACCCTCTGGGCCTCCTCATTAAGGGGTCACACTTGGCTCCCTCGCGGTCAAAAGTGACCGAAGCCTTAAAAAGTAACTTTTTTTTTTCTTCAGGAAAATCAATTAAATACATTTTTGTTCAATAATATTTTGTAATTATTATTTAGAATTTTGAGCATTTTTTATGAATCTATGCAATATTTATACAGTTTTAATGAGCAATTTTTTCCCACTAGAATTATATTTTATATTATATTTTTTAATTTAATTATGTATTTATTATTTTTCAATAAATATATACATATATACAGGGGCTTTGGGATTCCTATTTTTTTTTTTTTTTTTTTTTTTTTTTTTACTGTTTCTTCATTTTAATAGGCTTTGCATTTAGAAATATATTCAGACATTCTAGAAGATTACTTTTGGCAAGGTTTAGATTTTTTTTGATTGGATAAATATCAGGTTTTGCATTTTTCTGCTTATTTCTGTGTGTCTCTGTGTGTGTCTGTGTGTGTGTTTGTGCGCGTGTGTGTGCGTGTGTGTGTCAGTTCTGTACTTTTGTTATTTTAGAGTGTCAGTCCTTGCTTGCTGAACACTTCTTTTCAGCACAGTGGCTGATTTGTAGCTTGTATTACCAAAAGATTATCTGAATTATCACATTTTTTCATATTTCCCATTCATTTCCTATGTCGGTCATTTTTGACCGCGAAGGAGCCAAGTGTGACTAATTTTTTTTTGACCCTTTAACATATCCGAATCATGTCACTGATTTTTTTTTTTTGTACTCACATAGCTAATGCAACAAAAGTCACCAAGTGTCATCTCATTCTGATGAAGCTACGATTTTTAAAAATTCAAAACATAAAATTTTTCGGTCAAAAATGACCGAAGAGGCCCAGAGGGTTAAACCAGCTTAAATCACATAATTGCTCAGTTTTCCCACAAAGGAGAGATTTTAAATGCATGTACATTTTATTTGTTTATTCACATTAAATTACCCTGCTGAAAAAACAGATAAAACCAGCCTAGGCTGGTCAACATGAGTATATGCAAATAATAACAACTTTTCCAATTTCCAATATTTATGTAATTCTCAAAGCTTTTGGCCATGACTGTATAATCAAAAATAAAACATTTAGTTTTAAATGTCATGAAATGATGCATAAATTATGACCCCAAACTTTTGAATTTTGTCAACACATTGGAGGTCTTTCAAGTGTCCTTGGACATTTTACAAGTGATGGATGATATCCAAAACAAGAAATAATCTTTTTAATAACGAGGAGACATCAGACAGCTCAGTTAAACTATTAAAACCTACACTCAGACTGAACTAATGTATTCAAACCGCTCTGTGGAGAGTCTGAATGACACACTTTAAGATGCAACAATAACAAATCTGCTGATGATTTCCCCCGTGACTCTTTCTTTCACCTCAGATAACCTCCTCTGGGAGGAAGTTCAGGAGATGAGCTGTGACTGAGGGTCTGTTCCCTCTCTTCCCACATCGCTGCTCTGCTCATGTGACAGTGACAGGCTCGCATGAAGAGTTCTGTGTCCATTCACAGGCCAGCAGGACAGAGAAGTGTTACATTAAATAGTGGCACTCAAGCACCTGTGCTCGGCTGAGCGTTCGGCCCACTGCCCCGAAGCCACAGCAGTCAAGACTCCTGCATTGTGTGCTCTGGCCTTTGAGAACGAACAAAAAGACTGGTGATTTCATTTAATTACAGACCACAACACTTAATGGGTTCTTTACAAGGATGTTCCAAAAAGCTTTACAAAGATTGTATTATACTGGTTTCAAAGGCTTTTTCTCT
>NC_133373.1:2858435-3015848 GCF_049309525.1 Garra rufa | reverse complement strand
TTTATTTATTTTTGGAACTTGTGATACTTTGTTTCAGGATTCTTTGTATAAAAAAAAAAGCATTTATTCAAAATAGAAATCTTTTGTAACAATATACACCACCCTTCAAAAGCTAGTATGTGTTAAATTGCTAAAAAGTGATAAAGACTCGCTGTTAAAAAAGATATTTATTCATCAAATAATTATGAAAAAAGGAATCTGTTTTCACAAAAAAATCAAATATTAAACCACTTAAAAGTGTTTTTATTTTTTAAAAGGAATTAATACTTTTATTTTGCAAGTATGTGTTAAATTGATCAAAATGGATTTTGAGTTATCAAATAATTATAAAAAAAATAAAAGGAATCCTTTTTAAAACAAAACACTCCTAGGATTAAATGACTAAAACTAACTGTTTTCTAAATGTATATCCTTATACAGAAGTGAATTCCTCTTAGAAGCTGAAAATCAAAGTAAATTAATATTCAGAAACTAGCATGACACATACATATGCATGAGTAGCTAGCATGCTGTTAATATAAATCAACTGTGTTTACAGAGTTCTTGAATCTTGAACTGTAGTCCTTCCACATCTCTTCCATGAATTCGATGTGGAGATACTGTAACTCCTCAAGAGCCACAGGCCTGCAGTCTCACCTCGTCTCTCACTCTCAGTGGGTTTTTCTTTTCGATCGCACAAGGCTAATTTGCAACCACAGCATCACTCTTCCAGCACAATGAGAGAGAGAGAGAGCAGCCAGGCCAGACCGTTTGTGTTTGCTGGCCGAAGCTTTTGATGGCTGTCTTCACACACACTGACCCGTGTCCAAAGCCGGTGACTTTGTTAATCCACAGAACACATTAAACTGCTATTTATATAAAACACTGCTGATTTATTCATCTTTACCCGTTCGTTTTTGGCTTTGACCTCCTAGTCTTATTTTTCCAAACTAGTAATTGGAATATAAACATGGTCATATGTTGTGCATAAAACACATGCTTAGGTTGTATCAGGCTGTATCTCAAAGTCAAAGATTCAAAAACACAAAAGCTCAGTTTCTCTAGTTGTTTTTCTATGTTGGTTATATAGTTCAGACCCCTCTAAAATTAGAATAATAATCATATTTTTGTAGATAAATCTTCAGTAAACAAGTGAATACAGTGAAATCACTCAGATTTTAAACAGAACATTTAATTGTGTTTTTCAGAACAAGGTAACATATGGTCATTTTTATTTTTGTTTTAATTTTTATTTGGCCAAATTGTCATGTTTTAAAATACTGTAATATTTATTTTTAGTTACTTTTATTTAATTTTTAAAATTTTTTAGCACATTTTGCTGGCCAAAACAGAAGTCGAAGAAAAAGTCAAAGAAGCAGAAGTCTACAAAAAATGTCGAAAAAGATAAAGTCGAAGAGGCAGAGGTCCAAAATAAGTTGAAAAAGCCGAAGTCAAAGAGGCAGAGGTCCAAAAAAAAAGTTGAAAATGCCAAAGTCGAAGAAAAAGACGAAAAAGAAGTCGAAGAAAAGTCGAAGAAACAGAAGTCAAAGAAAAAGTAAAAAAATACAACATCTAAGAAAAAGTCGAAGAAGCGGAAGTCAAATAAAAAGTCAAAGAAGCAGAAGTCGAAGAAAAAGTCGAAGAAGCAGAAGTCGAAGAAAAAGTCGAAGAAGCAGAAGTCGAAGAAAAAGTCGAAGAAGCGGAAGTCAAATAAAAAGTCAAAGAAGAAAAAGTCGAAAAATACAAAGTCGAAGAAAAAGTCGAAGAAGTGGAAGTCAAATAAAAAGTCAAAGAAGCAGAAGTCGAAAAAAAAGTCGAAGAAGCAGAAGTCGAAGAAAAAGTCGAAGAAGCGGAAGTCAAATAAAAAGTCAAAGAAGAAAAAGTCGAAAAATACAAAGTCAAATAAAAAGTCAAAGAAGCAGAAGTCAAAGAAAAAGTCGAAAAAAACGTCTAAGAAAAAGTCGAAGAAGCGGAAGTCAAATAAAAAGTCAAAGAAGCAGAAGTCGAAGAAAAAGTCGAAGAAGTGGAAGTCAAATAAAAAGTCAAAGAAGCAGGAGTTGAAGAAAAAGTCGAAAAAAACAACGTCTAAGAAAAAGTCGAAGAAGCGGAAGTCAAATAAAAAGTCAAAGAAGCAAAAGTCGAAGAAAAAGTTGAAAAAGCAGAAGTCGAAGAAAAGTTGAAGAGGCAGAAGTCGAAAAAAAGTTGAGGAAGCCAAAGCTTAAAAAAAAGTCAAAGAAACAAAAGTCAAAGAAGCTGAAGTCAAAGAAAAAGTCGAAGAAAAGGAAGTCAAATAAAAAGTCAAAGAAGCAGAAGTCGAAGAAAAAATCGAAAAAGACAAAGTCGAAGAAAACGTCGAAGAATCCAAAGTTTAAGAAAAAGTAATATACAGTAGTCAACATTTGAAAGGGATCAAAAAAGTTCATCAAAGTTGTCCAAACGCAGGAAAATAAAAAAGAAAAGAGAAGAAAAAGTTGAAAAAGACAATATCCTTTTATTTATTTGGTTGTTTTCTCAAAAATCTGTTCCTTGTTCTAATTACAAAGGTTTGATGCTGTGACATTCATATTGAAGCAGATTTTTTATATTTTTTTTTGTACTGGATCACAGTGCTGGCCTGCGGGTGGGATGTGGACTTTGTACAAGCATATGGGGTTAATTAGAGAGACTTTGCTCCTGGACAAGGTTCAGTTGATCCACAATGGATACCTTCAGAATTGGTGGTCTGTGGCCATTTGGCAAGGCCAGATTAGCCAGGCTGTAGGGCTGCGAAATATATCAGGTATCAGGTGTTGGCCAGCAAATGATCCAGGACAGAAGAAACAGTGAGACCAGACTGGTTGGTCAAGCTTTCGGTTACCAGAAGATACAGATGGACAATGGCGTGAGTGTGTGTGTGAGAAAGAGAGAGAAACAAGCTTGAGAAAACACTGAAAGAGACAGAGAGTGGGAAGTACAAGCAGATACACTATATACTCCCCAAAATTAAAATTCTGTCATCATTTACTCACCCTCATGTTGTCTTGATATACGTGCTAGTTCTTCATGCCTTGTGCAAGAAAGAATGTCAATTCATTAAAGAATAATTCATTTGAGTTAGTTCTTTTAAATTATTCAGTTGATCAGTTTACAAAAGTGGCCTAAATAATCTAGTCACAAAGGTTAAAATCACACTGGAGGGGAAGTTTTTTAGGTAACAAATGACCTAAATTGAGACGTATTTGATTGTAAAGACAAATATGGACTTTCATGATACTTTTCTGACACTTTTTATGTTTTGAAAGGCCCCAGTGGGATAGAACTGCTTGCAAACATTTTTGTTTTTAGGTGAGGTAAACTTTTACAACCGGTCTTTGCAAAACATGTCAACTCTTGCTGATGTTGTACAGTTAAATCTTTTTTTTTTCTTGGTGACTCTTTAATTAGTTCAACCAGGATACAGATACTTGCAGGCTTTTTTCATGAGGTCCCCACAGGGAAAGGTCTGCGCAGAATAACTAAAAACATCCACAGTAGCAGTAAATGTTATTTTTTCCCCATTTGCGGTGAGCTAAATTCTTTAGTCAAAACTCCAAGCTTTAGTCAAACGAGCCCACATAATATTCTGCACATGCTCAGAGATCTAGCACTGGGTTCCTGGTGTTGCATTTGAGGTAAACCTAATATAGAGTAAAATAGAATAATGTATTCCATGAGACGGCAGTCGAGGCTGAGAGCATGTTTTTGGACGGGGATCAGTTGGGCGACTGCGGATCTAAATCAAATGCACGGCCATGCCACGCCGTTTGTAAATATCGCCTTCCAGTGAAATGCGCCAGCATCTTTTCAAGTTCGCATAAACAAGGGATTCATGATCTTCGGAGGTTTCAATGGCACAGAGAGCACGGCGTACTCTTACGAGAGCGTTTAAGAAACAAAGCTAATTCGAAAGCGACGTGCCGCTCGATGAACTGCCAAGCCGAGGGGTCCCTTTTTACGGCTCGCCGTCTCTCCTTGCCAACAAACTGTCAGACAGAGACAAAAAAAGAAATAAAAGACTAAATAAAATTACCATTCTCTCTCGCTCGTGCTGCGACAAAAAGGCCTTTATTTTTTTTATTTTCAGCGGTGACCTTTCTCTTCCTCATGCATCTTTCATGTTCCTGCTGAAAACACCTTTGAGGAAAAAAAGGGCTTTGGGAAGGAAGGAGAGGAGAAGAAAATGTCCCGCAGTGTACAGTACACACCTCTAAACCTCCATGTAGTCCTTCCATGTATTTTCATTATGTGTCCGTACACCGTGTGTGTGTGTGTGTGTGTGTGTGTGTGCGCGTGCATTAAAAGAAAAGAACAGAGCGGCATGCGCGTATGTGTGTCTGAGGCTTCCGCTGGATCAGGTACAGCTCTCCCTTTCAAGCATCCTCCATTTATGTCACCGCCGGTCCCCCGTCATCCCGACCCGACCCAGAAAAACGCAATATCCCGTAAAAGAATCTAAATGAAAAAGTGGCCCAGCCCCTGCAGGTAGAGATGGACCAGAGAGATATTCTGCTGGACTCGGTGACAATCCCGCAGGCTTGCATTGTGGGTAATGTCTCCACTTCCACCCCCACCTTCCGCCGTGGGCAGCTTTGTCTCGGGATCACACGCTGTTCTAGGTGACCGCTCAGGAGATGCAGGGGCACGGAATGCACCGCACTTCCCTGCTGACATTTAGATCTCTTTATTTTCCTCCGGTTTTCAGTCCACCAACAACAACTGGCCACAGCGAAGTGGGAAATGCCAGGGAGTCTGGCCTGGACACGGAGGGGGAGGAGAGTCTCGCTTTCTCATAGGGGGCTGGAGTGACAGATAGGGCAAGAAGGTCCTCCAAAACAGACCTACAACCAGTGAGAGGAATAACGGCGTTATAAATAAACGGCTTTATTTTTTAGTAACGAGTACACAAACAAATTACTGTTTCCCCTGTTACAACGCCATTACCGTTACTGACAATGAAATGCGGCGTTACTATAGTTAAGCTCACTGAAGCAGTTTTCATATGAGTAGGCTCTCTCTCAGCCATAGGACCTGCAAAGCTTCACATCACATTGCATTACGTTCTTCTTTTGAGGTAAATTCTGGCTTATTCCTCTCAGCGCGTCATCTTCCATAAACAAAAAGTAGCCGGGATTGACTTGATAAATGTTCATGTTTGTTTACAGAGGTGATGAGGGCGTTTACCTACATGTCCACGCCTATCACATGGATGTTTAAAACATTTGAAAACTTGAAAAGTGGAGCCACTCGTAGAGATAATGAGTTTAGATGGGGGCAACTGGAGCTCACGTTGGTATCATACTGATTACTTTATCTGAGAAAATTTGTTTTCGACATGACTTCATTTAAAAGTAGACATTTTAAGATTTCTATACATATATTTCTCATGTCTATGCAGGTATTTGCTAAGATTCAGGTTGTTTTGTTTATGTGTCTGTGAAGAGAGGTGATGGAGACTGAGACGGCAGAGAGCATACCCTGTTTATTGTCTTTATTTTACAAAAGCACATTGTTTTGTTGTTATTATGAATATTATGACCTTTGCAGTTTCAAAAGATACCTTATTCTTATCTGTACGATTAAAATGAGGAGTATTTTTAGTTCTTTTCAAGAAACAACGAGACAGACAGACATTTCAAGCTTTCTATACATATATTTCTCATGTCTGTGAGGCAGGTATTTACTGAGATAAAGGTTGTTTTATTTTTGTGTCTGTGAAGAGAGGCGACGGAGACTGCGATGGCAAAGAGTGCACCCTGTTTATTTTCTTTATTTTACAAAAGCACATCGTTTTGTTGTAATTATGATATTTGCAGTTTCAAGTAATACCTGATTCTTATCTGTACGATCAAAATGAGGAGTATTATTAGTTCTTTTCAAGAAAAACCGAGACACCAGTGTGGTCTTTAACCCCAGAGGGATTAACAGTGTTGCCGCGGGATGTTTTTCATGTCCACGAGTTGAAGCGACCCCAGTAACATGATATTTAGCTCTGGTGTCTCTCACATTGTTTCACAGCAACATTAAAATACTGTAGAATAGTGTACACTGTTTTATTCATTTAACATATTTAATATTAGGGCATCCAAGTAATTTGACATATTTGAACTTTTTTTTTTTAAAGTAACAAGAGTTAATTTTTCATGGTAATTTGTTACTTTTATAATGATGTAACTTAGTTACTAACTCATTTACTATTTATGAGAATTACCTAGTAACTATAACTAATTACTTTTTTAAAGTAAGGTGCCCAACATTGCCCATAACATGTTTAGAAATGCATTTTTGAGTGTGTGTTCGTCTGTATCTGCATGTGGGGACAGGAGGGGGCAAATGACCATTAAGCTGGACGCATTGTCCTCATCTCAGGAATGAAAATATTTTTGGTTCAGAATGTGACAGCGATTCCCGTTAAGTTCTCCATTGCTGTTGTTATGCTGGCCCACGGACAGACAACACGCAGGGAGATTTATTGCCTTTCTTTGCCCTCGTCCGAACAATCCTGAACTGTAAATAACGCCGCTCTTATGATCTGCAGCTGTGCCGTAAAGACCAGGATGACTAGGACGGAGAACACATTCTTGTTCAAAACAAAAGATGTAGCTGAAGACAATATATGCTGACAGCTGTTGTTTTTGTCCATTTGGTTTTATATAAAAAGTAGGCTTGTCAAAATAATGTACTAATGTACCTAATTAATAGTAAAAACAATACGTTTGTGCTCTCTGACCTGTAAACAAATTCCATAATAATGAGTTTTCCTACTGTTTATGTTGACCTCGGACATTGATTGCAAAATGGATCATTGTGGACTGTTGCCAGTAATAGGCTTATGTTCAATGAAATGGAAATAAACCAAACAATATATTGAGCCAGTCTTTTGTCTATTCATTTGCTGAAATAATGTCTTAATCTTTATTCGGCTTTTCTCGTAAAATGCATTAATAATTGTCTATTTAACCAAAGAAAAAAAACATTGTGAAAATCTTTAAAAACTGGATATTTTAAACTCTCACAGTACTGTTAATTACCACACTATAAAATGTATTTAATTATATTTCAACTAATTGACAGCCCCATAAACAGTGCAATATTTTATCTTTTGTGTTGGGCTTTATTAGCAAATTGAATCATTGTGAAATGTCAACCAATAATAGAATTATTTACAATGAAATTAAAATAAATGAAAAATATGACTATTAAAAGTTTTTGATTATTCAATGATTTACTCATCTGCCACAGTAATGTTTGATCTTTGACTTATCTTCATTTGAGGGCTTTTTTCAGCAAATGCATTAGTATGTTATCCATTTTGGTTATTTTTATAGAACATTATGCTAATGTTTTTTTGAAAGCTCATGCAGGAAAAATATTCTTCAAATATTTCAAATATAATAATATTAAAAAGAGATGTTTCTAAGTTTCAAAGAACTGCCAGAAATAATGTATTGTGAATGTTAAGAAAATGTCATTAGAACATAAAATTGTACGCTGAGTAAATCAGCATAACATCCAATTAATTTAATTACACTTTTAAAGGATTGAAAGCTCTATAAACAGTGCAATATTTTACCTTGTGTTTTGTGCTTGAGAAGCTAAATTAATCATTGGTTTGTCAGCCAGTAATAAGATTATGTTAAATGACATAAGCAAATTATTAATATTAAATTAACCTAATATTTTGGACTAATATCTTCATTTTAAGGCTTTTGGCATCAAATGCATATGTGATTTATTTTAATAAAACATTCTGGTAATATTATTTTGAACCTTTGTATAACCAAAAAATATTCTTAAACATTACAACCTTGATATTTTAAACTTAAGGGTCCACTTAAATGTTTTTAAATATGCAGCGTTATTCTATATGTTGACATAATTTCAACTGAAACAGGAAAACAGGGCGGGACATATCAAGCAGTTCCTGCCCCCTTTTTCAAATAGCCACTAGCTTTTCTTTTGTATCACAACTTAGGCCTTTGCATTTGACAGTGTATGGCAACCACAATCTCATCTATATCGCTATAAAATATACCATACTGTGTAGAATTCTGTTTTATGACAGTGCAAAACACTGCTTTCACCTTCTTTTGTGAATCTTTCCCTATCCTCTATATACACTCTTAAAAATAAAGGTTCCAGAAGGGTATTTTTGCAGTGATGCCATAGAAGAACCATTTTTAGTTCCCCAAAGACCCTTTTAGTGAACAGTTTTTAAAAGAACCATTTTTAAGAACATTTGAAAAATCTAAAGAACCTTTTTCAAGTATAAAGAACCTTTTCTGCATTTGAAAGGTTTTATGGATGTTCAAGGTTCTTGATAGAACCATCGATGCCAATAAAGAACCTTTACTTTTAAGAGTGTAGTGCACTGCGTGTCATTCACCATACAAAAATACTCTGTGAACAAGTGACAGATTTCATCCACAGCTTCAGCATTTGAGAGCATTTGATCGGACAGAAAGTTGGATAAGAAGCTGAAGTGCAGGGTGATGTCATCAAAATCGTTAATCCATATCGCTAGAAGTTTAAAGAGACTTTAAGTTTTGGATGCTTTAACTTTATTTATCTATATTTTTTTCCACATAACACCAATTTATCAGTACACACACACACATCTACATATACATGTGCGTTCATAATATTTCATATTATTTAATAGATTAAAAATATAAATAACATGACAACTGTACAAAAGTTCACTGAGCTTAATTTGACATTGGTTTCATAGTCAATTTACTATAAAAAATAGTCTTAATTAAGAAATTTCTTTATAAATAAACAGATAGATCATCACGTTTCTTGTATGTACGGTCTAGTTTTATAAATACTTGCCATAAGTTCTGACATCGAATTATACGACTTGGCACAAGCTGATTTGTTCATGTTGTGTATGCAGCCAATGAGCTTGCAGCTTGCAGATATTTAAATGGCTGGTAGCAATCACTTGGGCATTTCGCAGCACGCTTTTAGAGTTTCTCTGAAACCCTCCACCTCCCCAGCTCCACCTGTATAGATCTGCTATGGGTTATTTAATGCTATTTGTGCAGCAGCAGTATGTCTTAAATACTCACAGCACTGTATCGCCATATGCTTTGGCAGTAGCAAGTTCTGTACTTGCTTGCAGCAGCAGCAGCAATAACCTACAACTACAGCAGTGTAGCATATCTATTCCACCAAGACCAAAAACATTAACATTGTCATATCCATTACCATGCTAAACTTTTCCAAGGGTTGTCATGACAGAAATAAGCTTAAGGCTAAATAATTCATACTAAAAAAAAAAAAAAAAAAAATGTCATTTGGACTTTAAAAGAACTGAAATACTAAGAAAATGTTCTAAGAACATAAATTTTTTGCTGGGTTAATCAGCATATCAATGAATTAATTGGGTTACATTTTTAACAGACCGACAGCCCTAGATTAAGACAAACTGCAATATTTTACCTTGTGTGTTGGGAGTTGATCAACAACCAATCAAAAGTGTAGCACTTTATCCAGCACATATCTTCAATAAGACCAACAGTGCCAAGACACACAGCATTTTCCTGAAAGAAGTCTGGTATTATTGTAGAATGTTCTGAAATTGGCTATAATTAATAACCAGATGTGTTGATTCTTCATGGAAAATACACAGATGTGATCTTTCATTCCCACATACATCACACACTTGTCTTGATGTTGGCTGAGGACGCTACACACGGTCTCTCTCTTTCTCACACAATCTCACGCACGCTAATTATGAGGATTTATGCAAGAGATACCTGGAGACTTGTTCTGAAAAACGGCAGTATGAAGATTAAGCTAAACACAAACAAATGAGTTAAAAGAGGGAAAAAGCGGAATAAAAATGAACGAGCTGAAAATACCTCATATCCCTTGCCAAATACGCAACATTCAGTACGAATTAAATCTTATCTTGCTAATCTATGCTGACACTTATATCTACACTTATAACTCAGAGAAAGACAATGAAATACATTTTCTTAATGCGTTAATGTAAAAGTTATCTGTGAGACTTAAATCTTCTGCGGTATTTACAGTTGTGCGCTTCTCAACCCTGTTCCTCCAGATCCACCCACACAATCCCTCTCTCCGACAGAGAAATGAATATGAAATAGACACGAGAGCAACCATGGTGTGAGTGCATTCGAACGGACCGAGCATCGAATTGCACCTCTCTTCTGCTTCGAGGGCAGCTCGGTTGACACGATGGCTTCCCAAGAATGCCTGCCATCTTGAGTGCTCTGCTGGCTGCCGGATTTGTTCATTCTATGTGTAATGTAAGCGCTGATGGAGCGCCCATTCACATTATCACATGGATCCTTCTCTCATATTAGCTGTTGATTCACTCTGCATTCATTCTGTTATTTCAGTTTATCAATGAGGAAGAAAATATCAGGGCTGTGAATGACTGTCATACATGCGGCTGTTAATGCAGGTCTGGAAGAAGGTCAGAATGCTCAGCAGTGTTTGCTTGGTTTGTTTATCTATGAAAGAACACTAAGGACTTTATTATGGTCTACATGAATTGCTCAGAGCAGTAGAATATTTTACACGTTATGAAATTCATAAAGATGAAGGTTGATAGATTTAAAGTTTGTTTTTCTCACCCCCATTGGCAAAATGTTTTTTTCTTGTTTAAAGCATATATATAACATTAAGTAAGTTTTATGCTTGCAACAAGCCAGTGGGGTAAAGAAAATAAATAAACTGAAAATGTAAGATATTTTCACTGAATAAAAAGTCTTATCTTATAAAACGCTCCTCAAGTAAACATTTCCTTGTTTTAATGGAAAATGCAAGACCAAAAAATGAAAATGGAATAGTATGGTACAGTACAGTATAATATAGTGTAATATACATTACAGATTAAATAGAGCAGTGAGATTTATTATTCAGCAAGGATGCATTCAATTGATCCAAAGTGTCAGTAAAGATATTTATTATGTTTAATATTTCTACTTGAGCTTTGCATCCATCAAAAAATCTTGAAATAGATGTATCATAAATTCAGCTTTTTTGCCATCACAGATATAAATTACATTGTAAAATATATTAAGAGAGACACTGCAGGCAAAAACACAGTTTTTTCATGCACCTGTCAAGTTTGAGATTTTGTGTTGACTAGTGGAAAGAAAACATCCAAAAGACACTGTTATGTATTTCTTTTATAGCAATTTTTCTCATACACTGACCCATAAATCTCCACTTCAGAAGTACTTACACACACCAAACTTTACATTTTTATTCCTGTCTATATCCTGAAGGTTTAGACAGAGGGATTTGTTCATATATAATATGCTTGATTTTATACATTTTATTCCCCAAAAGACTGTTTAAAAAATAAATGTATATTGTTTTCTGCCTTTTCTATTTTTTTTTTTATGAATTATGGGGTCACAAAATGAGATTCCAAAAATTTCCTCTGTAAAAACACTTGACTCTAATACGTCAAAAAAATAATTTTGAAACAGACTTCATCCAGTGTTTAGATTTTTTTGCATACCTAACATTTTAGAAAACTTGTAATACAAAATTTGTTTGCAATTAACAATGTAATCAATCAACCGAGTAAGTAAGGTGATAACTATTCGTTAATTTTTTACCCTATTCACCTGAAGTGTCTCGCCTTAACAAAAGCTATTTTAAATTCTAATAATATTTACTACTCTAATAATACATTATAAAAAATTAAACTTTTGAACAGTAGTGTAGTATAGTATGGTTATGTTAGTAAAATATATGCCATAGTAGTATATAACAGCATAGCCCAATAAAATACAGTTTATAATAATCTAATGGATAAATTAAACATCCTCTCTACCATAAAGCGAGTATTATTATACATAATTAAAATGACTATGCAGGTTAAACTGACCATATAAATGGAGTTATAACTAGAGAGCCAAACATACAGGTTTTTAACTGTACTTCAAGGACAAATTGGGAGAGAAATCACATGGAGTTTTCTGTACTGGAAACTAAGACGAATGATGCTCTTGAGGATGACATACAGGAATGTGCATACCTGAAAAGACCTTTTACATCTCATTTGCCGTCAGCCTGATAAGGCCCCATTTCACGGCCTGTTGAATGTGTGTGTGAAGCAGTAAGTATACCTATGTGTGTCCAAAGTATGTAGGTGCTTATTTGTGTGTGTGTGTATCCACTGCGCTCCTCTTTCAGCTCAAAGAAACAGAGAAACTTTTCTGTGGAGCTGCCGAATGGAGTCTGGTGATAGGATCGGTTTACCTTCACAAGCCTGGCTTTGTTATCCGATCTGCCGCACAGAGGGACACGAAGCAGAGTGAAACCCGCTTTAATTCACACAAGATGTCCAATCAGCACCATCCGTCATTATTACGTTCTCGCGTCCCCGTGTCCTGGTCCCTCAATAGCCCTAGATGAGACGGGATCCGGTTCTCCTTAGAGGAACTTCTGGTCCTGGGTTTATTTCTGGAAGTAAACACACACATACATAGACACATCAGGTTCGTTAAGTGTTTCCTTCGAGCGTAAAGAGCAGCGACGGCGTCGGGCCAGGCTTGGAGGAAGGTGATACCTGCCGTTTGTCTATGCCAAGCCTCGCAGTGCTGAAGCTGTGGAGGAAAATGACGATTTTCACTCTGCCGCGGAGGCTCCTTTGTGTCTTTTTCCTGCCTCGACGTCCCCCTTCATTTTCTCTCTTTCTGCATTCCCCTCTCCCCGGAGGTTGAGTTGTAATGATTGAAATGTGTGTGGATTCTCAGCATGCTTAGCGCTCATTATCAGACTAGATTCATCAGCGTCCACTCAGCGGACCCACTCGACCGAAACAGCTGGCCCTCATACCTAACCTAATAAGTCCACAAATATTCAGCTCAGTCCAAAATTTTGAAGTTCTGCTGCACTCATGAGAGAAGCATACTGGGAGATGAATTTAAAAATGTGGTTAATGAATATTCCTTGAATAGTTAAATATGAAAGTCTTAAATATCTCATCAACCCTGCTGAAAAAAAAAAAAAAAAAACAGATAAAACCAGCCTAGGCTTAGCTTGGTCTTAGCTGGTTTTAGCTGGCCAGGCTGGGAAAGTGGCCAAAACCCCTCTAAAACCAGCTAAACCAGCCTGGTTGACCAACTAAAACCAGCCAAGCAGCCTAGGCTGGTTTTATCTGTTTTTCAGCAGGGAAGGCTGGTAAGAAAGATCTTCAAGATAACACAAACACCAAAATAAGATTTCTGCAGGACCCAGTTTATATTAGGTGGGCTTAAAGGAGAAGTTCACTTCCAGAACACAAATTTACAGATCATTTACTCATTTTCTTTCTTCAGTCATAAATATATTATATTTTTTGAGGAAAACATTTCAGGATTTCTCTTCATATAGTGGACTTCTATGGTGCCCCTGAGTTTGAACTTCCAAAATGCAGTTTAAATGCAGCTTCAAATAGCTCTAATGGATCCCAACTGAGGAAGAAGGGTCTTATCTAACAAAATGAACGGTTATTTTCTAAAAAAAAATATATATATAATTTATATACTTTTTAACCTCAAAGGCTTGTCTTTTCTAGCTCTGCCTGAACTCTGTGTATTCCGGTTCAAGACAGTTAGGGTATGCTGAAAAACTCCCATCTCATCTCATTTTATTCTCCAACTTTAAAATCAACACTGGGTCGGTGCTTCTGCAGCGATGTAAGACGATTTTGAAGTTGGAGGAGTTTTTCAACATACCCTCTTGAATGAGCATTTGAAGTTAAAAAGCAGTGTTGGGGAAAGTTACTTTGAAAAGTAATGCATTACAATATTGCATTACTCTCTAAAAAAGTAACTAACTAACTTACTAGTAATTTATTTATTTATTTATTTTTTTTTAGAAAATAACTGATCGTTTCGCTAAGACCCTTCTTTCTTAGCTGGGATTGTTTAGAGCCCTTTAAAGCTGCATTTAGGAAGTTCAAACTCGGGGGCACCATAGAAGTCCACTATATGGAGAGAAATCCTGAAATGTTTTCCTCAAAAAACTATTTCTTTACGACTGAAAAAAGAAAGACATAAACATTTTAGATGATAAGGGGGTGAGTAAATTGTCTGCAATTTTTTGTTCTGGAAGTCAACTTCTCCTTTAACTACTATGTACTTACATCAAAAAATAATGTACTTGTGTTTGTATTGAATTGCAAAACACTTTTGCTGCTATTAAGGTGGGATACGGGTAATGTTAGGGACCTGTTCGGTGGTTAAGCGTGGGTCAACAGTGTAAATGTAATTAGAAAAAGTAATTACAAATGTAATTACATTTGTTGAATTGAAAACGGCATCTTCTGCAACACACAATGAATGCTTCAACATCAATAAAAAACCTGCGTACATCCCTAAGCAAGCGCATAAACAACTGGAGCGCATTTCACTGCGAATGAGCCAGATAATATGACACAGTAGCCGGCGAAAAAAAAGAAAATGACAAAATCACAGGAAGAAAAGTGAGCGGTGGAGAGAAGGGGTGCGAATTAACGAAAGAATCAATCACAAACCCACATCTGATTATGTGAAGCGGACCATCAACACAACTCATGATCTCTCTCTGTCAACTCCACGGCCGCATTAATCACGTCAGGCATTGCCAAGCCAAACATGAGAATACTAATGATATTGGATTAGAGTTCAGAGACCGGGTGCCTAGCAGGCTTGATTTCATTCATCGTACGAGAGGGGAAATACCGCGAGACAGAGCCCTGGGCTGGTGCAAGGTTATCCCCTCCTCTCTTCCCTCTCAATTCCCCCTGGTCTCCTAATTCGGCTAATACCGCTGGTTTCCAGGGATGTTATTAATCAATACAGTCCCTAATGAGACAAACAGCCTGGGGAAAGTCTACACCAGGGGGCCCCACCGCGACCCATCTATTGTGTTTGAACTTCTTTCGTAAGCACTTTTTTTGACGCTTTGTTTCTAATCCACAAATCTTCTTTTTTTCCTCTCATTGGTAAAATTTGAGCCTCTATGCTTCGCTGAGAAGCTCCTGATTACTTTGACTCTCGATTTACATGTACGTCTCACCGCAACGATCCGCTTACTGGCATCCTCTCTTCCCTGATTGCTGTTTACTGGCGGCCACATGACGATTGTGTGCAACGAGTGCTAACGGCCCCCTCGATTCCCTCGTAACGCTGCAATATGTGTTTATTTGATGCCGTGCGGAACATGAAAAACGGCACCTGCAGTTCAAGCAGATACGGTTGCACTTGTGGTTGTTGTATCGGACGGGGGGTGTTCTCTGATGTAGCGAGAGGGCTGGAAATTTTTTTACAGAGGGGTTCAAAAGAACAAGGCCCTTTAATGTTAAGAACACAGCTGTGTTTACATAAATGCCATTAGAGAAAAAGCGAGAGGGTTAGAGAAAGAGAGAAAAAGCGACATGGATGGAATGACGTAATGAGCCTCGGGAAGAAGTGCAAGGGTGACCTTTGACATCTCAATCCTGTTCGGCAAGGAGTGATGGCTCTTTTTTCCTTTTCTTGTTAGAGCTGTCCACATAGCCGTGCAATGTACCTTGTAACTCGGCACACCTGAGCAGGTGAATGAGGTGATCTGGAGGTCAGGCGCTCACTTGTGTACTGCGGATGACACTGAGAAGACAGAGGGGAAAAGCTGTAAGATTTTGACATTGTGTCCAACTGGAGAAAAGGAAATATTTCCTCTGGCGTCAGTGCAATCCAGACACTGAAAACAAGAGTACAGTGCAGATGCAAAAATCACTGGTTGCTTAATAGTGGAACATTTGTTACAGCAGGCAAACAACACTGACTATTGTGAATAAGCAAATCTATCATAAGCCTCATTTACATAAAAGGCAAAATGGCAATGGCTTACATATTTAAATACTTGCGGCACAGTACTAGTTCAGCGTATTTAGAGCCTGTTAAGCTAGATTAAAGGTGGTTAGTGAATAAAGCTGAAATAAGGCATGCAAAAGTAGTGCATTTCCCCTCAGTGTGTGCAAAACGCATTAAGCATTTCTTTGTAATTTATATACCCATAAGTACCAAGCCACTGGGGCAAACAAAAAACAAAAGTAATGTATTTCTTTGTAATTTATATACCCATAAGTATGAAGCCATTGGGGCAAAAAACTAAACAAAACAAAAGTTTCATATACAAATGAGTACTATGCCATTGGGGCAAAAACAAAATAAAGCTAAACAAATTATTTTTTGTAATGTATATGCCTATGAGTACGAAGCCATTGGGGCAAAAAAATTAAACAAAACTAAACAAAATTATTTATTTGAAATGTATGTACCCATAAGTATGAAGCCATTGGGGCAAAAAAGGAAACAAACAAAACAAAAGTATTTCTTTGTGATTTATATACCTATGAGTATGAAGTCATTGGGACAAAAATTAAACAAAACAAAACAAAAGTATTTATTTGTAATTTATATACCCATAAGTACGAACCCATTGGGGCAAAAAAATTTAACAAAAACAAACAAACAAAAACTGTATTTCTTTGTCATTTATATACCCATAAGTAAGAAGCCATTGGGTCAAAAAACTGAAACAAAACCAAACAAACAAAACAAAAGTATTTATTTGTGATTTATATACCTGTGAGTATATGAAGTCATTGGCGCAAAAAAACAAAACAAAACTAAAGTATTTATTTGTAATTTATATACCGGAAGTTCGAAGCCATTGGGGCAAAAAAAATTAAACAAAACAAACAAACAAACGAACAAAAACAGTGTTTCTTTGTAATTTATTTACCTATTAGTACTAATCCATTGGTGCAAAAAATAAAACTTGAACAAAATTATTTATTCGTAATTTATATACCCACAAAAATGAAGCCATTGGGGCAAAAAATGAAACAAAACCAAACAAACAAACAAGTATTTCTTTGTAATATACCCATGAGTATGAAGCCATTGGT
Organism: Garra rufa; assembly: GCF_049309525.1. Lineage (NCBI taxonomy): Eukaryota > Metazoa > Chordata > Actinopteri > Cypriniformes > Cyprinidae > Garra > Garra rufa. The sequence continues at coordinate 2,998,939 of NC_133373.1, read as the reverse complement.
GCAAAAAACAAAACAAAAGTATTTTTTTTTTGTAATTTATATACCCATAAGTACAAAGCCATTGGGGCAAAAAACAAAAACAAACAAACAAAAAACTTCATTAATTTGTTAACTCAGAGATAAATAGTGGCTATGTGTGAATATGTCATTTAATTTTAGTTCAATTGTGGCCATGATTTAACTAAATTAAAACAAAGAAAACAGTTATTACAGCATGGACATGATTGGAAGATCATGAGTTTGATTCCTTCCTTTGGATAAAAGCATCTGTTAAAAGGAAATGTAATTAATCATTTTTATTCACAAGAATCTATTACCATGAAAATTACCTTGACAGTAAATAAAAAAACAATTGTTAGTCACTGAATATTCATTAATGTTTGTTTACCTTCAAATTAATGTTTATGCTATTAATTAATGTGTATTAAATTAAAATTTTAAACAAACAAGGAATCCCATCTGTAATTACCCAACAAGATAAAAAGGTTAATGAGGAATTTTACATAAAAATAGTAAAGGAGGAAATCACAGAGGGAAAAGATATGAAGCCACATAAATACGAATTTTGAATTCTTTGACATTTGTAGTCCGTTTGAGGAAAAGAATAATATTACCAAATGATTTAGCCTGTTTATAATTCACAGTAGGCCTTATGCTTACTTATAAAATCTTTAGTAGGCATAAAAACCATCTGCACATAAACTTCCCCATAGACAGACAGATGACAGTAATTCAATAAGGGACAGCGAGGGCTTTTAAAGATTTTACTGAGGAAGGATTATTCTTCTTGGAGAACACAGAGAGAGCGGGGGAGCGAGCGAGAGAAAAACAGACAGGGACAAAAAGAAAGAAGGAGCATAAATCTGGACAAATAGGGAGACTAGAAGGCAAGCGGGTTGGAATCGATAAAACAAAACAAAAAAAGACAAACCTAGGGAGTCTAGGGAGGACAACCTGTGTAACATGGCTACTCAAATGGGCTAAATGATGTGAAGGAATCTTGTAGGATGGAGAAGGAGAGCGAAAACAGATTAAAATAATAGTTTTGTTAGCGTGTACGCTGATGCTTATTTTCTGTAGCTGTGTGTTTATTATCTATCCATTATGTCTTGCTGTGTTTGCACTGCTGAACTAAACGGCTTGACCGTGCCCCGCTGTCTATTGTATTGCTGAGGCCACAGAAACACCCGACCACACACACACACACACACACACACACACACAGCCCATGCAGGTGCAGTGAAAGGGCCTAACAAACACACTGATCTCTTCTATCTGTAGCTCATTCCAACGGTGAGTGTGTGCCTTCATGTGTTAAATTGGCCGTACGTTGTCCTCCCTTTCCTCCCAGTGATCCTGATAAGGCATATTAACTCACATACAGAGGCAGACACACCGTTTGATCCACACATACACACTCACAATACCACTGTGATGTCAAAGACAGTATACAGTGCCTTGCAAAAGTATTCATACCCCTTCGTTTTTGTCACATTTTGTTTTGTTGCAGCATTATGTTAAAGTGCTTTAAATTAGTTTTTCCCCACATCAGTTTACACTCCATACACCATAATAATGACAAAGCAAAAACCAGATTTGCAAATTTTACAAATGTATTAAAAATAAAACACTGAAATAAGTACATTGCATAAGTATTCATACCCTTATCTCAGTACATAGTTGAAGCACCTTTACAGCCTCAAGTCTTTTTGGGTCTGATGTGACAAGTTTTGCACATCTGCATTTGGCAATTATCTTTGCCTCACATTTTCACCTCTCAAGCTCTGTCAGCTTGGATGGGGGCTGGCAGACATTTTCTAGAGTCCTAGTTGTTCCAGTCGTCTTCCATTATGGATAATGCTTCTGTCAACCTTCAATGCAGCAGATTTTTTTCTGAACTCTTCCTTAGATCATTGCCTTAACGCAAGTCTGTCACTGAGCTCTACAGGCAGTTATCTTGACCTCAGGACTTGGTTTTTGCTCTCAGCTGTTAGACCTTTTCTGAGAGGTGTGTGCCTTTCTAAATCAGACTCATTCAAATGAATTTGCCACAGTTTAACTCCACTCCAAGTGTAGGAACATCTAGAAGCAATATGAATGCTCCTGAGCTAAATTTCGAGTGTCCCAGAAAAGGGTATGAATACTTATGCAACAAGATCTTTTCAGTTTTTTATTTCTAATAAATTTGCAAAGTTGTTACAAACCTGTTTTGTGCTTTGTCATTATGGTGTATGAGATGTAGATTGATGTGGGAAAAAACAAACAAATTTAAAGCAGTTTAACATAATGCTGCAACAAAACAAAATGTAAAAAAAATTGAAGGGTTATGTATACTTTTGCAAGGCACTGTATGTATTGCATTCAACTTCCCTTTCCGTACCTTTTTTGTTTTATTTTATTTATGTATTTTTTTTATTTGAGAGAAGTCAAGAAGAGATGAGAAGAATAAAATTCAGTTTTTTTTTAGATATGTCACTTTTAGAGGGAAAATAAGAAATAAGATTAAAAAGTCAAATTCAAAGTCACGTTTCCCACATGAGCACAACACATACGCAAGCCACTAAGCCGCAGCTCTAAGGTTTACTTTTTCGATTACATATGTATTGCATTCATCTTCCCTTTCCTTACCTTTTTTTGAGAGAGAGAGAGAGAGACGTCAGAAAAAGATGAGAAGAAAAAAATCGGATTTTTTTTTAGACATGTCACTTTTTGAAGGAAAATCGAAAATGATAAGGTGGATAAGTCACATTTCTTATATGAGCACAAAATGTGTGCAAGCCACTAGGCCACAGCTCCTTTGTTTTCCGTTTACATAAGCATTGCATTCATCTTGCAACGCTCATCTTCTTCTTTTTTTGGCTGTTGTGTCACTTTTATTTATAACGACGGCAACAAGAAGACAGGAAATGATCAGAGGAAAAAACAGATTCGAATTCACAATTCCTGCATGAGCTCTATATGCCACGTGTTTGTTCTATTGTTTATTACATTTTTAGCCACTGTGTCACTTTTATTAGTTAAGACAGCAAAGAAATGATGAGTAGGAAAAGTCAGATTCGAACTCACAATTCCCACATGTGCTCCATTTGCGCATAAGCCGCTAGGCCGCAGCTCTAAGGTTTTGTTTTGGATTGCATATGTATTGCATTGCTCCGAACAAATAACCACCCACATACAACACGGCGCACACACGCAAGCTCACCATCTCGGAAATGTTTTTTCCCCTCGGCTCAGTCCGCACACTCGAGCGCTGACAGCCCCTTCCAAACACCTCCTTGATAGTTGAATATCTCTACACTATTACGTCACACCCGTACACAATCTCTCACACACACACACACACACACACACACACACACAGACAGGCCTCTCACTCACGGTCGGACTATGGTTCTCATCTGTCTCGTTCACATCTTTCTTTCGGTTTCCGGAGCTTCCAGTCAAGGCAGACGGCTCTGCGAGGGGCTGAAGTCTCTCCAGTCTACCTGGATGTATTTTTAGAGCCTCAGCACCAGAAATACTCAGAGACTTGACAGTTTGAATGTGCACACAGGCTTTCAGAAAATCTTTATAAATTTCTCGAGCAATTTGGCAAGAACGACAGGACGTGGCCATGTAGCGAGTCAGAATAAATAAAGAAATAATCCCTCACAAAGCCAGAAACTCCAGACTGTTTCAGAACAGAGTAAAGATTTTCACACGTCGAGCATATAAAACGCTCTCTAGGGACGGATAACATTAATATTTCAGATTTCATTGAGGAGGAATGGATTTTCTGTGTAGATCTATATAGTATCCTTAACCCCGCAACACTTTTTTCTTCTCTTTTTCCAAAATTGCATTAGTAAGCAGAAAACGTCTGGGTAAAGCTTACCCGAAGAAACAGCTAAAGCTGATTAATTTTCTATCTATGGTGAAACCAAATGAAATAGTACTGTTTAAACGTCTCCTTTCAGGGGTAAACGGCTGCTAGGGCCACATTGCTTTTCAAATGATGTTGAATTGAGACATCATAAACAAAGCCACGCTGTCTGACAGGCCCACAATGGAAGCAGAGAGGCGAAGGACTATATCAGCAGACTCAAATATTGACTTTGAGACGCATTAGCAAAACCGTTCACCCTCGCTCCAAAAAAACCCTCTCATTTAGGGTCTGTCATTTGGATGACCTTTTCCTCATTTGTATGTAAATCCCCTAATTACAATATCCAAAGTGTTTAACCCTCTGCCACACACCACGACAGATTAAGACTTGGCGTGGAAACCTTCTGATTTCAGCGTAGATCTGTGTGTCACACAACAGGTCACTAATCGGATATTATTTATAAAAAATTGCCTTCTAAGTGAAATGTAATGTAAAGTTTAATCAAATAAGCCAGCTTAATCCATCACAATTTGAATGAATTCTCACAAGTCGTTGTTTAGTTTTTGTCTTTGGATGAAAATATCCTTTAGATTTAGTTAAATTTGAGTCAGTAAGAATAAATAATATATTATTAGTGTTGAAAAGGTTACTTTGGAAACGTAATAAAATAACTTGTTCAGTGAACTTAATTAAGTTAAAGTAAACTTTTCCACACAGTTAGTTTATGCTCATACAACAAGACTAAAATAAGTTCAATTTAACAAATAATCTTTAGTTGGTTTAACAAAACATTATTAGTTTGATTGAACTTGATTTAGTCTTGTTGTATGGATCTGAACTAATTGCGGAGAAAAGTTCTCCTTAATTTAATTACGTGCACTGAACAAGTATTTAGCAAAAACAAACTTTGGCATATTAATGACAATTTTGTAGTATTCAGCAATAACACTTGTGCACTGGAAAAAAGATTAATTGATTTTTTTTTTTAAGGTAAGTGGTTGCAATCAATTTATTTTAGCTGCATTTAAGTAAAAAAAATGTTGAAAGTTAGTCAACTAATTTTATTTAAACGTAGCTAAAACAAATTGATTGCAACCACTTATCTTAAAAAAGGTAAATTCAATGAATATTTTTTTTTCAGTGTGGCATATTAAGGACAATTTCATTTATAGTTGTAATAAGAGTTGAGCAAAGAAAACTGATCTCAGAACTGGCATTAGCACAGTTATTGCTCATTGAATAAATCATGAAGTCAATTGAGCTGCCGGCATACGTAGCATGAGCACTATTCTTTTGCATAGTGGTAACCTCAAAACTTTTTCTAATCTCCAAACCTCTTCTAAATCTCAAAAATAACTCAACATTACATGTATAAGAACTCTAACAAGAAATTTTCTTTCATTAAAAAACACTTAAAATGACCATTTTTGTCAACATGTTTCCCTCTTAATGTGACCCCATGCAAAGCATGCACTTTCCAGCTAGTTGTGTCAACAAAAATGATTCATGTAGTCCCAACACAAAAACATTAAGTGCAATTATTTTTTACAAATGTAAGTTGACTGAACACAATGGAAATAAGTTAGCTAAGAAATTTTCAAGAATTTAGTTATTTCTGGTCATTTTAACCAAGTTTTTTTTTTTTTTTTTTTGAGTGGGTTACAGATGTGACCCTGTTTAAAATGTAAAAATTAGTCTATTTAAATTACTTTATTAAAATAATGTAATTTATTACATTTGATTACTTTTCTAAATTTCTAATAAAAGTTTTCTACTGCTAAGAACTTTCAAGCATTTAAACCAAACAGGGTTAAACTTACAGTAGGACTCAACAATGATTACTGTAAACCTTCACCAAATCTTTCATCAAGATTATGAATTAAAATGATAAAAATGTAACTTTAAAGCACATCCATCAGACTTTAGCACCTGTTTTTACTTTTTTTATACATAATTTTTTTGTTTGTTTACATTTCAAGTCTCCTATGCTTATCAAGGCTGCACTTATTTAATCAAAAATGTTTGTCCTTCAATATTATTACTATTTAAAACAACTGTTTTCCCATTTTAATAATTTTAAATATTTAATTTATTTCTGTGATTGCAAAGCCAAATTTTTAGCATCATTACTCCAGTCTTCAGTGTCACATGATCCTTCAGAAATCATTCTAATATGCTGATTTGCTGTTCTAGAAATACTTCTTATATGCTGAGGAAAAGTAGTGATTTCTTTTAAAAAACAACAACAAAAAATGATCACTGACCCCAAACTTTTGAACGGTAGAATATGTCACCCTGGACCACGAAAACCAGTCATACATTTTTTCAAATTGAGATTTATTTATCATCTGAAGGCTGAATAAATAAGCTTTCCATTAATGTATGGTTTGTTAGGATAGAACAATATTTGGTGCAGGTACAACTTTAAAGTTGTCCAAATGAAGTTCTTAGTAATGCATATTACTAATCAAACATTAAGTTTTGATATATTTATGGTAGGAAATGTACAAAATATCTTCATGGAACATAATCTTTACTTTTCCTAATAATTTTTTGACATAAATTTTTTTTTTTGACCCATACAATGTATTTTTGGCTATTGCTACAAATATACCTGTGTGGTCCAGGGTCACAAATACATATATAACATTAACAAAAAACAACATGTAAAAAGTGTATGTTTGAATTAAAATGGTAGCAGCATACATAAAAAAAAATAATAAATAAAAACTCTTGTTAACAAACATCTTTGTCTGTAACGACATTACACTGCCATGTACCTTGATCTGCCAAAAACGGGGTCGTCCCGGAGCTTGTTTTGGTGTGACAGCCGCAGTGGAACGCTGTACTCTCACACTCAGGAATGTCGAAGGCCAGTTCACTCTGGAAACGAAGAGGGCAGAAAGTCACACTCTCCAGGGGTCCTTCCAAGAATAATTTGGCCATGAGGTTGAGTTTCACTGCAGTGGAATCGCGGGAGGTTGGGGTCAAAGGGCCGTTTGAAGGGTAATAATCCATTAGAGGCCACATCACTCATATCTCACATATTTACAAACAACAAGGGTATCTAAAGTGAAGGTGGCAACTGCGGGTATACCTGAGCACTGATATGAAATAGCACACCACAAGCGCTATTCTTCTGGGGAATGAATACGAGCAGGCCGAGTTCACAAAGGGCCGAGGCTGGAAGAGAACAAACAGTAGGCTGCAAAAAGAGGCGCTTTTATTATAATTGAGAAATGAGCCTCGCCGTCTGGCCTTTACAGCTGGCCCGAGATGACTTACACTTGCGCTGAGGTGAAATGGTTTCATTTTGCATGTTTAAATTGCCTCCATTCTAATCTGTTTTCAAAGCCTGTCCCTTTAGCCTATCAGGTGAAATATTAATTGTCTGAGGGGGAGTGTGTGCCTATCAGGCTGAAATCAGAGCCTGTAGTTACTCCCTTCTGAAACAACAAAGGGTACGGCTTGCTTTTTTTTTTTTTTTTTGCACACGCCATTGTTAGGGCAGCCTGACTGTAGGACGACAGAGGAAGTGAGAGGGGAGAGATTTATGTGTTTATATGCGGGCTGTCAGTGATGCATCATAATAACGCATCATTTCCTCAAAGATCGAATGGACGGTGCCGTTAATTTGATATGTCATTTGCGGAGGTCAGGTATTTGATATCGCACACCCAGATGATTTAAAAGGTACAGGGCACTGAGCTGTAAACATTCAACCATAAATATCTGACCAATCATAAACACCTCATTAGAGCAGGTCGTCAAGTTAGAATACTAAATATGAAACTCAAAAGCACATGTGCTGATTTACACAACTGAGAATGCATTTTATATTTAGCCAATAAACATCTCATCTGGCTTTTTTTCTTAACCTGGTTATTACGGCAATAATTTGTATATTACAGTATAATTAGTATGCAAGCGCCAGTGAACAGGCCACTTAAAAATATTACACAGTTTCTGCTATGAGGGTGGCTTGGAAATATGATAAGTACTACTCATCAAATTATGTACACAAACCATAATTACAAGACATCAAAAAGCTATTCAATGATTTAGGCATAACTGTTTCATTTTTTTTTTTGGTAACACTTTTCTTTGATTAGAATATATTTGAATATATTAAAGGTTTTTATCAATTTTTGAAAAACTGAATACAAAAGGTAATTGTCACAACTTGCAAATTCAAGTTTACATCTCGCAATTCTGACTTTTTTCTCAGAATTGCGTCATATAAACTCACAATTCAGACTTTTTTCTCAGAACTGTGAGATATAAATGCACAATTGCAAGTTATAAGGTCAGAATTGCTAGATATAAAGCTGTAATTGCTGACTTTTTTCCCTCAGAATTGTGAGATATCAATTTGCAATTGTGAGTTCTAAAGTCTAGTTCTGAGGAGAAAAAATACTGATATGTTGACTTAATAACTTGCAATTGTGACTTTATATTACACAATTCTCAATACTTTTCTCAGAATTGCGAGTTTATATCATGCAATTGTGACTCAGAATCTCGCAATTCTGACTTTATTTCTCAGAATAGCGAGTTTATATCTCGGAATTCTGACTTTATACTTTGCAATTGCAAGTTTATATCACGCAATTGTGACTATTTCTCAGAATTGTGAGTTTATATCACGCAATTCTGAATTTATAACTTGCAATTTCAACTTTATGTCATGCAGCTGTTACTTTCTCAAAATTGTGAGTTTATATCATGCAATTCTGAATTTATAACTTGCAATTTCAACTTTATGTCATGCAGTTGTTACTTTCTCAAAATTGTGAGTTTATATCACGCAATTTTGACTTTATAACTCGCAATTGTGAGTTTATGTCATGCAGTTGTGACTATTTCTCAGAATTGTGAGTTTATATATCGGAATTCTGACTTTATACCTTGCAATTGCAAGTTTATATCATGCAATTGCGACCATTTCAATATAAACTCGCAATTCTGACTTTATAAGTCACAATTGTGAGTTTATATCTCAGAATTCTGAGGAAAAAAAAAGAATTGCAAGTTTGTCTCAAGCAAGTCTGAATTGAGAGAACAAGTCACAACCTTTTTGATTTTTAATTCAGTGACAGAGACTTCCATATATATATGCACTGTAAAATATATTCAAATATTTTTGTCAGTGGGTCTGTTAGTATTTTAAAAGCTATGGCTGGAGTTATATCCACCATCTGTTTCTGAAGTAAATGGGCTGTCGCATCTCTCCGAACATAAAATACTCCACAACACATAAATCACAACAAACTAACTAGACAAGCAAAGATGCACGGTGCGATTGTGCATGTTTTATGCACGCGTGTCCCTGCAGATTTGAACTCTACGCCACAACAGATTTTATCTCTGACATTTGACAAGGTAAAGGACACCCGAGATTAGTCTCAGGTGACCACGGGCTTCGGTACCTGACAGAAAATACCACGGACATCTCATTTCTTAGCGGGTCATCGGCCTACCCCGTCGACGGGCCCAAGAACACGAAACGACTGGAGATGCCACTCTCGTGCCAAAGAAACGGTCTGTGTTTTGCTCTGTCACAACGTGTCTGTAACATCCATTGTTGCAGACTGAAGAAACAGCGGGAATGACAGGAAAGAACTCGACGGGGCTTCTTCAAACTTACTGCAGCGTACGGAAAATTTTGTGGATTGCCATTGATCGCTAAAACGTTGTGCCTTAGAAATAACTTGGAGAACGTTTCCAGGAAGGCGTCCTCGTGAGCGAATCAATCTCGCTCACACCGTGAGCCAACCTGGAGCAGTCAGCTTCAATTTCATTCACAATGCTTACCCGCCAACCCAGCGCTGTGTTCCCTACGCTGATAATTGAGGAACTTGTGTAAATTGCAAACAAAATTATATTTGCCCTTTTTCATCTTTCCATCAAGAGAAAACATAATGGCCTTATCGGAACGCTTCGCATATAGTAATTCAAAGGCTTCTTTTTCTCCTTTCATAGTCACTTATTAATTCCAGAAACCGGCGGCCATTTTTGAAACTAAACCGTTTTTATGAGAGCTCTGAGATTGACAGTTTTGACACTGTTATTCTGTGTGGACAACAAAAGGCAAAAATGAGATTCCAGCTCGTCTTTAGTTTGTTGAGCTGACAGTGTGGAGTAAGAACAATTGTTGAATAGACATGAAAGGGGTTCGGTCTATGTGTGTGTGTGTGTGTGTGTGTGTGTCAGAGAGAGAGAGACAGTGGTGTTGTGGTGCGCCCCAGGGCCTGGCTAACTGCAAGAGGGGAAGCAGTGAAATTGCTGCACGGGAGATCAACAGTATCTGGTGTGAAACATGAACGTGTCTTCCAGGCTAAACTGAGATTTTCATGTTTCCTGTGGCCTGGGTGAGTAACAGACACACATCACATACGCTCTTCTCCCCTTCAGCTATTCTCAATCAAGAGTAAAGGTAAATCGTAAAAACTGAGGAAACTGCTTCTGCTCTGGGGAGAATGTAGCACAGTTGGTACAACATTCAGCAGAATGACAGAAAATGGAAAAGAAAACATCTGTTATTGGAGATCCAGCTTCTCTGGGGCGAATTCACTAAATAGTTGCGTCACTTTTGTGTATGGCATTTTGGCACAAAAAAGCATTATAATCAGCAAACACCCACAATCCAGTTTAACCAGATGCTAAATGCACTATAATAGAGGTACACTGAGTATTTAAGTCATTTTCAGTCTTTTCAGCAAAAACATGCTTTCTTTCTGTGCAAATTAGGCTTATTAAAGATTGTGCCTACAGTCAGTGCTACACGTTTCCTTTAACAATGGATTAATTGATCATTTTGTGATAATGCCCCTAATTATGCCATTTCAAATATTGCTTTTCATCAAGTTTGTAATGCCGCTGTATGGGAATGCAAACGTTCTGCACAATAAATACAAAGCTCTGCCATGAAATTCTAGATGGCGCAGTCCGATTAGATTAGAACTCGGGGATGTAACGATTCACTCATTTTCTCCATGCATTGATTACAAAGTCGGATGATGCATATGCATCGATCTTAAAACATAGATTTTTCAATCGTGAATCATTGATTTCAGCCAGTAATCAATTTAAAACTAAGAATCGAATGAATCGTCCATTAGAATAAATTACTACAAGCACAAATTAATGGAGACCTTGAACAAAGCTTTGTTTGTTCGTTACTTTGTGCATGTCATCAGAATCATCATTCCCTGACAGAAAGGAAAAGTTTAAATGCTGTAGCATTGTATTTTAATGATAGTTAGATAAAGAAGCTCACATCATGCAAAGGTGTGACATAAAATGCTAAAGCCTTTTTTAAATCTTGGCTTATATAGGCTACCCTAGTGAGAAATAAATATATTTAAATGTATTTGAATGTTTTTCATGCTACACTCTTAAAAATAAAGGTGCTTTAAAAGGTTCTTCACAGCGATTCCATAGAAGAACCATTTTTGGTTCCACAAAGAACCATTCGGTCAAAGGAACCATCTCTTTCTTACCTTTTTATAATCTGAAGAACCTTCCTTTGCCACAAAGAACCTTTGGTGAAACAGAAAGGTTCTTCAGATGTTAAAGGTTCTTTATGGAACCATTTAGACAAAAAATGGCATCATGAAGCACCTTTATTTTTAAAAGTGTACGTATACTACAAATAAACTCACATCTAACAATGGACAAATGTGTTGTTTTTTTTTTGTTGTTTTTTTGCCTCACTCTCTGACTCCATAAAGGCTGCAGGGTAATTTGCTCCCTGACTAAGCAATAAAGAATTTAGGGGAAGCATTTAAATAATCCTGTGAATACACTTAAAGAATGTAGAATCGAATCGAATCGTCTCAGATCGTATTGTTCTGAATTTGCAAAAATCGTTCTTGATTCACATCGAAACCCTATGAAACGTGAATCGAATCGATTCGCTGTTAACCCAAAAATTCACAGCCCTAATCTAACTCAGTATGACATAATGACATCATTGTCACATCTAATTGCTGATTGGTTCTCTCTTGCAAATGAGCTCGCTGCTCAACATTCAAATATTTGGCTAATACTTGTGGTAGCAGTTTGCAGCACACTTTAGAAACCCTCCGCCTTCCCCAGCTCCACCTGTATAGATCTGCTATGAGGTGATCATGTATGCTGTGGGGGTTATTCATATGTTATATGTACAGCAGCAGTATTTCTTACATGCTCATAGCAGCCTCAGTACTTGCTCTGCCGCAGCAGCAACAACGTAGCAGATCTATTCCGTCAAGACCAAATACATTAACACTGGCTCTCCAGAGTTGTCATGGCAGAAATAAAGTTATTGTCTTCCACATGAAAGAATCAACTCCCGCCCACAAACATGTAATTTTACTGACAGCTGCTTCTCTAATCTCGGGGAGTTCAATGCAGGATTTACAAAATGCTTGCTCTTGAAAGATGCCTCACTACCCAGTTTATTTGGACCAGCTGGCTTCACTGATTCACAACCTGTAAGTATAATAAATAATTGTTCATATTTTCTATCGAGCATTCAAAATACGGAACTATGTCAATGGACGTATTGTTTCTGACACGCTCTGTACGCGGTAGACCAATCACAACAGACTGGGGCCATCTGACCAATCAAATACATTTCTAATGTATTGATGCTACATTTAATTTACATTAACGTTAATAAATATGAGTGTTTTTATTTAAAGGGATAGTTCACCCCAAAATTAAAAATTTCAGCCTGATCATATTTTACAAGGTGGTACAACCTTACTTTGTAAGAGTTCAATTGTACAAGTGAGGTTATATGAATTCGTACAAATTAACCACCTCGTAAAATGTGTATGAATTGGTTGAGAGACAATGTTAATTTTTTTTTTTTTTTTTTACAGCTGAACTCATTGGTATGGAAGCCCTTTTCCACCACTGAATTAAAAATAAGTAATTGGGACTTTTTTATCTCACAATTTAGAATTTTTTCTCTTAATTGCGAGTTTACTGTGATAGATATAAAGTCAGAAATAGACTTTGCTAGATATAAAGTCAGAATTGCGGGATCTAAACTCACAATTGCGAGAAATAAAGTCAGATTTGCAAGATATAAACTGGCAATTCTGACTTTTTTCTCATAATTGTAAGATAAAAATTGGCAAGTGAGTTATAAAGTCTGAGGAGAAAAATAGACTGATATGTTCACTGAATTGCAAGTTCATATCTTACAATTCTGACTTTATAACTCGCAATTGCAAGTTTATATCACGCAATTACAACTTTATTTCTCAGAATTGCGAGTTTATATCACACAATTCTGACTTTGTAACTCACATTTGTCAGTTTATATCTCACAATTCTAAGAAAAAAAGTCTGAAATGTGAGAATGTATAATGCAATTCTAAGAAAAAATATCAGAATTGTGAGACAAGTCGCAATAACCTTTTTTAATTATTTTTTTATTCTGTGGTGGAAACGGGCTTCCATACATTAGTCAACTGTTTGGCCAGTTTTTAAGGTGGCAAACATTTTATGTCTGTTTTATTTATTCTTTTTTTTTTTTTTTTCTCCAGACTGTGCAAACATTCCTAACGTCTTGTTTTTATTCCACAGTGGCTCAGGGGAAGTGTAATATTGACAGGGCAGGTGAGTAAACATACTAATCTTTCGATGATCAATAGAGAATTCCAATGTTTCTCTCTGTAAGTTCCTTCTCTCTCTAACCCTGTTCATATGTTTTCTTTCTTGCCTTTCTTTCTGTGGAGACCTGCTGCAGAGTAGTGGCCTTGGGGACTGGATGAGGTGCCAGAGGCTCGTCTCTTCCTGACATCCAGAACAGATGCCTTATACTAACAAACACAAGCGCCAGCCTCAGTCTCCTCAGAAAAAACAGCCTCGCACTCTCTCTCACCTCAGCAGCGATACTGACACTCCAGGAAGTCCCCTAAAGCCTCTGAATGTGCAGCTGGCACAGCGGGGAGGCCTCATCCCAGAGCTAATCTGGACAGGTGACGTGCAAAACAGCACAGCACCTCTGGACATGTTTCTACTTTATGTTGCTCTTTTCTAAATCCCACACTGAATGGCTCTTCTTTAAGTCTCTTGGCAGATATTCAGGGTCTCTGCACATGGATGTCACTCAAAAATGTAATGGCTATTTTTTTTCTCGTTCCTTTAGTTCCTTTCTTTTCAAACTGGACTTAACTGCTGAATTTATGTGGGAAGTACAAAGGAGCTACTTGAGTATGTTCAAATATGCTGATCATTAAATTTAGCTGAAAGACCATCACACACAGCAGAGGACTTTGATGTCTATATTTGCAACATGCAGTTTCTTTTAAGTTGTTCTTGTCGTTTGTTGTAGTTAACAACTGTTTGACCCTATGTTGTTTTAAAACATCGCTGGGAGTGTTTACACTTGGGTGCTTCCTGCGTTTTTACTGCTGGGATGCTTTCGAGATGGATAGGACCTCAGGAAATGGTCTGAGACTAGAGAAGCTCAATATTAACCACCATTCAGAGGTTTGGTTTTAATAAATTAAGTCATTAAGGATGCATTTATTTGATTAAAAATGACAGTAAAAACTTTTGTTGCAAAAAAATTCTATTTAAGATAACAAATAGATTGCTTAAAGTTTCTATTCATCAAAGAATCCTGGAAAAAAAAGTTTCCACAAAATAATACAAAATTTTAAAAATGACCCCAAAACACATTTCCGACCCTAAAATACCACATTAAAGATTTTTGTTATGAGTTTAAAAGGAAAAATCAGTGCTATCTTAGATGTTTTTCTGATACATTTCTGACCCCAAAATACCACATTAGAGATTTTTTTCTGAGCTGAGATTTTTTTAGCTGGGATTTATATATGAAGCAAGGAAAAATAAATAAATAAAAGAAAAAATAATTCATATCTCAGACATTTCTTAGAAAAATAAATTAAAAATACAAATCTGTTTCAACATTTCAAAAAATTACCCCAAAACACCACATTTCCGACCCCAAATTACCACATTAGAGATTTTTGTGGCGAGTTTAACAGTATAAGAAGGAAAATTTTGTAATACCTCAGATGTTTCTTAGAAAAAAAAAAACAATAAAGAAAATGTTTCAACATTGACGATAATAAGAAATGTTTAATTTTTAATCAAACAATTGCAGCTTTGGTGAGTAAAACAGAGTACTTGCAAAAAATGACCCAAAACAACATATTTCTGACCCCAAAATAACACACTAGAGATTTGTGTGGTGAGTTTAACAGTATAAGAAGGAAAAATCAGTCATATCTCAAATGTTTCTTAAAAAAAATAAAATAAAAAAAAATAAAAATCTGTTTCAACATTGACGATAATAAGAAATGTTTAATTTTGAATCAAATAATTGCAGCTTTTTTGAGCAAAACAGACTACTTTCAAAAAATGACCCCAAAACACCACATTTCTGACCCCAAAATACCACATTAGAGATTTATTTGGTGAGTTTTACAGTATAAGGAGGAAAATTCACTCATATCTCAGATGTTTCTTAGAAAAAAAAGAAAATCTGTTTCAACATTGATGATAAAAAGAAATGTTTAATTTTTAATCAAACAATTGCAGCTTTGGTGAGCAAAACAGACTACTTTAAAAAAAAATGACCCCAAAATACCACATTAGAGATTTATTTGGTGAGTTTAACAGTGTAAGGAGGAAAATTCTGTCATATCTCACATGTTTCATAGAGAAAAAAAAAAGAAAAAAAACCAAATCTGTTTTAACATTGATGATAATAAGAAATGTTTAATTTTGAATCAAATAATTGCAGCTTTGGTGAACAAAACAGACAACTTTCCAAAAATGACCCCAAAATACCACATTTTTTACTGGAATCGGCTAATATTGGATATTTAATTAATTTTTCACATTAAGATAACAGTGCTATTTTTGTCAACTAAAAAGTTCACCTTTAAAAACACTAATAAATTAATTCCTAACACTTTTAAATGCAAATATTACGCTGAAAATATATTTTCTATACTCTATAATTTTCTGATCCCTAAATTCACTTTATTTTTTAGACAATAGCATAGAATATTAATACCAGCTACTTATTGTTATAACAAAAATGTGTGCCTATCCGCTCATCTGTATCAGACAGAATTTCAATATGGTTGCATCCCTACTGGCGACAGATACAAGATGTAACCCAACCAATTGTAAATGGTTCAGATTGTTCTCTCGAACAAAACCAGCCCACACAGAAGTTCAGGAGCTCAAAGACAACAGGAAAATAAGGCACATAACAGCTGTTGCCTTTGGTAAAGCAATCATCAAAGCAATTTTAGCAATTTTTGCCACCTCCTGTTCTTCGTTTTTGTGAGCCACACTTCAGCACAAACATGTCGACAGCTCAAATACTGCTCACCTGATAACTTGCTCTCAGAGAACAAAACTTTGAATTTATCAGGTTCGGCCAAAGTGCACGAAACCCCCGGAGGCCATAAAACAAGCCACAAGCACATTTAATTAATCTGCCATGAATGTGTTACACGTATCCTCCTTTAAAGCTTAGGTTATTATTTAGTATCTAGCGTTATGGTTAAATTAAGAAGAGAAACAGGCGCAGCTTGCCTGCATTTTAATTATCCCCCTCTGCAGGCGAAATAAACCCACTTCTCATCCTCTGCCAAGTGGTCCACCACCTACAGGAAAGCAGCAATGCTTCAGTTCTGGAGAGAGCTGCTCAGCTCAGCTCCAGCTCCCAGAGTGCCACTGCAAATGTGACCTGCAGATGGGCGGGATGGAGTCGATGGTCTCTCGTGACGGTCCTGATGTTGTTGGCTATCAAAACACACAATGAAAAACACAGAGGATGAATTAAGGCAGCGGAAGAGTTCAATCTAATCACATAAATGAGTGTGCAGAGACTTTGTGCATGTAATATTAAAATGCACTCTAGCATAGCAGCACAACATGAAGCAATACAACAAGCTGAGATTTTAACATTATAAGAAGAAAAAAATCAGTGATATCTTAGATGTTTCTTGGAAAAATATCCAAGTGTCTCCTCTAGAACACAACGAGTGTTGGGGAAGCGAATCTGATTAAAGGGAGTTAAAGGGAACATTGGATGCCAATTTTCCACAAGTTTGTGATTCTTTAGGGTCTTCATGAAATGTCTGCAACATACTATAGTTAAAATGCCTCAATGGTCATATAAAACAACACTCTTTTACCATAGGCGGAGTACTGGACTTTATAGCAGGCATTTGCGAGTTCATATATCACAATTGTGAGAAAAAAAGTTAGAATTGCGAGATGCAAAGTCACAATTGTGAGGGGAAAAAGTCAGAATTGCGAGTTTATAACTTGCAATTTTGGATTTATATCAAACAGTTAGGAAAAAAAGTCAAAATTACGAGTTTATATGACACAATTCTAAGAAAAAAGTCAGAATTGTGAGATGTAAACCTACAGTTTTGAAAAAAAAAGTCAGAATTGAAAATTTATATCTCGCAATTCTGACATTATAGCAATTCTGACTTTACAACTCGCAATTGTGCATTTATATCTCACAGTTCTGAGAAAAAAAGTCAGAATTGCGAGTTTATATGACACAATTCTGAGAAAAAAGTCATAATTGTCAGATAAAGTCGATAAAGAAGAATTTGACATTGTAGGCAGTTTCACTGATTGTAACGGAAAAGTTTTTTGAGCTTGTTTAAACTAGGCTAGACTGAAGTCAGTCGTGTTCTTTAATAATGTAAATGTTCATTGTTTGCTTTTTGTATATAATGTATGTGCTGTTTGAATAACCATGGAAATTAAACCATTATAATTAGTAACTTGCAATGTTTTTATTAAATTATGACCACGTTATATACAAATATTTTATGACATGACACCTATATTTGGTAGTTATGGAAGCCGGCTTCCACTACTAAATAAAAACTAAAAAACGTTTATTGCGACTTAACTCACAATTTTGACTTTTCTTTTGAGTTTTTTCCTCAGTATTGTGAGATATAAACTCACAATTGTAAGTTATAAAGTCGCAATTCTGAGAAATTAAGTCAGAATTGCATGATATAACTTTGCGGTTATGAAAAAATAAAGCCGTAACTGCATGGTATAAACTCACAATTGCAAGTTTCTATCTGCGAGGAAAAAAAGTCAAAATTGTGAGATACAAAGTTGCAATTGAGAGAAAAAAAAGTCAGAATTGCGAGTTTACATGAAGCAATTCTGAGAAATGGACTTCATACCTCACAATAGTGGGTTTTTGTCTGCAAGGAAAAAAAGTCAGAATTGCGAGATACAAAGTTGCAATTGCAAGAAAAAAAAGTCAGAATTGCAAGATACAAAGTTGGAATTGCGAGAAAAAAAGTTAATTGCGAGTTTATATGAAGCAAATCTGAGAGATGGACTTCATAACCCGCAATTGTGGGTTTATCATAAATATCGCAAATACAGAAATTTAATGTCAAATTAATATATTAATTAAGTATATGTGTTTCTTTTTAATTCACATGATCTGTGCAAATGAACCAATTCAGAACAAATAAATAGGGCTGTCTTAACGAACTGACTATCCAATGTTAGGGTGCTTTCACATCTGTGGTTCGGTTAATTTGGTCCGGACCATGGGCAACAAATGATACATTGTAGCATTTTTCTGCCGTTTTGGGTCCAATTCACACCACACTGATTGCTCTGGTCCGAACCAGTTGAAACGAACCAAAATGCAGTCATGTGACAACATCCACATCACTCGTTGGCCAGATCGTGTCATTGAACGTATTTTCTAAACTGCTAACCAATGAAAGGATTGCGGTGTTCTTATGAGTTTTCGAAAGTTTGGAAGTTTATGGCTCTGCACCTCCTCACAACTCCAAGTTTGTTCGCGAGCTGCCATGGGGCTATGTTGCTAAAGCGCTAACTGTCAACAAATGCTTGTCTTCATCCCATAATGAACAGCGCAGTGGACTACGGCAGCAGGATTAGTCCAAAAAGGCGCAGTACTTTCTGCGGTTGGGTCTGTTCGAGTTCGGTTCATGTTCTCACCAAAATCGAACCGCTCCAGTGTTCATTTGAAAGCGTACCGAGACCACCTCTTCAAAGAGGTCTCGGTACGCTTCTTTGGTCCGCTTTTGGTGCACACTCGAGTGCGATTGCTACATTCACACCTGCCCAAACAAACTGCACAAAGAGGGAAAACGAACTCTAGTGCGATTCAACCGAACTAAATAAGGCAGGTGTGAAAACACCCTTACATAAGCGAAAAAGAGGACCATTTAGTTCCTAGAATGATTCAGACTGTTTAGTTCACTAATTAATTCACTAAAATGAACAAAGCTTTCTTTCCAGCACTACGTGTTATTACTCCCTCAACCCAGACATTAAAATCTGCAATATAGCGTTTGGTCGGACTACTGTGACTCGTTGCAAAAATTGCTTGTTAACAGAAAAGCTACACTACTTCCAAAATAGATGAACTTCTGGCATGCTACTTAAAATGGCACATTGATATTTTCAGTTCACAACACATCACAAACCTTGCTCATATACGTCAATTATATGAACTTACTCCAACAAATTGTTCATAATCTTATTTCTCCTAATGAATTTTTAGGGCTGATATTGATGAATACAACCTATCTGAAATTTCCAGACCAATGAAAGCTAAAAAAAAAATTTTTCCACCGTAATAACCTCCATGGCTGCATAGAAACATCTGCTGCCTTGTACTGCTTTAATAACGAAATGAGAATTCCCTCCCTCTTTATATGTCTTCACCTTGTTTGGAAGCTTTTTTTTTAATAAGTTATCAATTGTGACCCAGCTGCCTGGTTGAGCCTGTGAGCTCTTGCACAAACATGCGCCTCGCAATGTCTGAGCTTTTCAGGACAAAGGCAGAGCTAGAGGGAGCAGCGGAGGTCGGGTCTGAGTGCCTGTCTTGTTCTCCTTCTGTTTTAAGCTGATTCACAAGCGTTCTAATCAGCTTAAGACCTCAGACTTCTCCCAAAACCTTTGAGAACCTGGCAGGCTCCTTAGATTCCCAGCATCTCCTTTCAGACGAAAACACTCTCGGTTCCGCCTGGTTTGATTGAGACGTAAAACTGCAAAAGTGTGTGCATGAGCGCTCCAGAGTATCTGCCGTCTGCACTCAGGTCGTCAGGTGTCATGTCAAGTTACACGGTTGGTCCAAATGTCTCTCTGCAGCACTTTGAAGAGCGCCGCGCGTTGGTGGCAGTTTAATTGATGGCTAAGAGGAGTCACAAAGGGGTGAGAGTCAAAAAGGGTGAATTATACTATGACTCATGTTTTCACAGTAACACAGTGCTCGAGTGTGACCTCAAGCACGAAAAATCCAATTCTTGATACTCTGTGAATGAAGAGCTGTGACCATAGAAGAGCTTTTGACTCACAAGAGTTTATTATCTCATCTGATGGTATCTACTGTGAAGTGAATATCCTATAGCCTTCATATCAAAATGTTGTGCTCTTGGCACTTGGCTATTGGTGTATTTCTATGCGCATAAAGCTTCCGTATTCTGTCTTTTCTAAATGCTTTGTTAAATATATAAGTGTTTTAGTCAAGATGCCTTCAAAGGAGCTACCCAAGATGATGCCTACTGCATATGCAGGTTGATATCTAAAAGATTTTTATTTTTTTATTCTTCTTACTAACATTCAGATATTAAAATGGAATAAAACGCTGACGATAAAAAGAACTATGTAGGTTAGTCCAGAGATATCACTTTCAGTTCCTACTGCTGTTAACATTTTCTCCAACAAGCAGATGTGATGACAGCTGTTTTCTTATTTCTTCATGCAGCATTCAGCATGAAGCCTAGTGCAAGTGTGATCATTAATAGAATTTATGAAGTTACTCAGAAAGTTTAATCTGACTATTTTACGTTGTTTCGTTGTTTCATGGAAAACAACATTATTGATTACTTTGTAAAAATTAGTTACTTTGTAAAAGCTCCTTTAAACCAATAAAAAAAGAATAAAATAAACCTTAAACAAAAATTAAACAAATGCAACACATAGCTCATCTAGATTTAAGTCCCGGATTGTTGTGTCCTTATTGATCTTGCCTCCTAGTGTTTTATTGGAAAAAAAAAATACACCAAAAATAAATTTTACCAAACTTAATGCCAAATGCCAATAATAAAACCTAACTGAAACCACACAAAAACAATAAAAATAAAATAAAATTCTATTTTAGATTTTTACATTAACAATGTATTTAATATTTTATTTTGTTATTTTGTTGTCTGTTTTTAAGCATTTCGCATTTATTAAAATAACTCAAGGCAGTAACAATTTAAACAATATATTTCATTTGTGAACTTATGTTTAGCTATTCTTAATAGTTTTTATTTTTGAATTTTTTGGATCATCGGTTGTCAAAGCTTGGTAAATATTGGTCAGAAACAGAGATGTACTTTAAATTTCACCAAGCTGAATACCCAACAAAAAAACTCCTATTATGTTAATTTTGGCATAACAAAGTGGTTGAATCCAAGTGTGTGAGTTGTTTACTTACATTTTTAAAATTAGTCTTTCATTAATGCCATTATAATGTTAATTCAGACTTATTTTGCAATCGTGGCTCACTGCATGCTTCAGGGGGTCTGTTAAAACTCAGTGGGCTCAGGGGAGGCGAGAGAGATGCTGACTATTGCTGTAACTTTACCTGCAGGTGTTGGACAGTGTTTCTTTGGACAAACAAGTGATTTACACACTTTCTGATGTTATATTTTGTAATGCTTTTGTAATAAGTCACTGACTCCCCTGCATAAAACGGAAACGCCCCAATAAACATCTATATACAGTACTGTGCAAAAGTTTTAAGCCACTAGTATTTGCACCAACAAAAAATGGGTTAAAATCAGTTATTTCTATCTTTTGTTGTAGTGTGTCAGTAGGAAATATCAGTTTACACTTTTTAGACAACAAGAAGAAGAACTGTGGCAGCGTCTCCAAGAAGTTACCAGAAAAACTAGAGTGCACCTAGGGGAAAAGCTACTTTAAACACAAAGTTTTACAGTAAAATGCAGCAAAATTAAGTGCCTAAAACTTTTAACAGTACTGTAGCTTTGCAGGTAGGTTTCTTAAAGCATATGGGAGATGTTGCCACAGTTCTTCTGGATTTAGTCTGTCTCAGTTTGTTCTGTTTCTTCATGTCATTCCAGACAGACAGGGCAATGATGAGATGAGATCTCTGTGTGAAGCACTGGCTGTTGTCAGACTCTTTGTGCAAACAAAAAATCTCTCTGGATTATTAAATTGAATGGCAAAATGAATGTTTGGAAAGGTAAACTGATATTTTCTACTGACACACTATGGCAAAAGATAGAAATGACTGACTTTGAACCATTTTGCTGGTGAAAATACTAGCGGCCTAAAACTTTTGTACAGTACTATACTTTATTTATTTATTTATTTATTTATTTATCAAATTGTATCCTATTGCATGTGTGTGAGTTTCAGACATAAACAAAAAATAAACTATCCGATTGTAAAATCATATTTTTCAAACTAGATGGCAGCTTTGGGTGTATATTTGATATGTGCACAATTGCATGCAATAACTTGGCATTTGTCTATTTAAAACTTTCTTGTTGTTATTTACAGAAAAGTTGCTTTCTATTTTTCCTCTTCTATAGGCAGACATATAGTGAAGTATTTTTACTTTCCTCAAGTAAATCAGAGTTTATCAGAGTGTTTTTTCTTTGGAAAACTTTACTTCACTACACTCCGAAGCATAATGTCACGCTTTTTTACTTTGCACTTAAATAAAAGTTGTTTGTTTTACCCTTAATACTTAAGAACATTACAAATGTAGTAGTTTCTTGTACTCAAATAAATCTTTAAATTAATTTTACTTGAGTAAAAGTACGAAAGTAGTAGATTTTTAATGTACTTAAGTATTAAATGAGATTTAATATGAAACATAGTGCAATAAAAAGCAGTGTTGGGGAAAGTTACTTTTAAAAGTAATGCATTACAATACTGAGTTACTCCCTAAAAATAACTAATTACATTACTTATGGAAAGTAATGCGTTACGTTACTTTTGCGTCACTTTTTAAATCTGGGCAGGGCTTGCTTGTTTGTCTTTAATATAAAAAGTTCTATTTTTGGCAATCGTAAAAGCTTTTTCACACCAAAAGCCTCAGGTTTAGAGAAAAGTAAATTCACGTCTGTACAGTAGACCGCAGAAGAAAAAAATGTCAACTCTTCAGCAATAAAAAAAGGAAAACAAATGTTAGATTATCTTGAGTACTGTTTGCTTATCAGTATGGATGAATTGGATCATCGAAGGTCGGCAACAAAGACATCGGTTAATAAAATGGGATTAAATACATAAAGATTATTTGTATTATTGCATTGTTTGCATCATATTGTTGTCATATTGAGTTGAATTTCACCGTTTTTATTCATTTTGAGGAATACTGCATCTGTTGGTGTTTTTTTGTGAGTGAGAGTTTAATGCATGTTCACATTCTAGAACTAAAGTAACATCTTACTATTTTTCTCAACATGGGGACAGTAGACAGACAGTAGTTTTACTCAATAAATGGGGGGGAAAGTAACTAGCGTTACTTATTTAAAAAAAAAAAAAAAAGTAATTTCATGCCAATAAAAAAGTAACGGATTACTTTACTAGTTACCTGGAAAAAGTAATATTACTACGTAACTCGCGTTACTTGTTATGCATTACCCCCAACACTAATAAAAAGAACAATATTATGCAAAAGACAAGCAAAGACACTTGAAAAGTAAAAATACTTTACTACTGTCCTCCTTGATATACCTGCTTTACATTATACAAACGCATTCAATTGTAACCTTGACTGGGAACACACAGCTTTCTCATTTCCTCTTTTTCTTTCCACTGTCAGTTCTATCCAGGCAAGGGCTACTTATCATGCAGCAGATAAGATTACGCGCAAGAGTTTGAAACCGTTACATCTTCAATTCAGATCCCACAATGGCTTAAACTGGTAGCAGTGTTTTGAATAATGTTGTGGCTGGTCACTTGCTCAATCAGCCATCGCGTTTTTAAAAAACCAGCTTGACCGCTTTAATCTGGTTTGAGCAGTTTGACCATTTCGTAACTAGTCTGGACCTGCCCAAAGCCAGCTATCGTGTTCCAAAAAGACAGCTAGCAGCTTAATCTGGATTTTCCAGCAGGTGAGGCCTCATTTATTAATTCCCACCCTCTTGTCGTTGTTTCTACACACATTCTCATGTAGGCATCCTCAGTATTCAAGCCTCGGCCTGCTCAGCATTTACGCCGGCGTTCGCTGACAGCGCGCCTTTAAATTGCAGCGAGATCCTCCAGCCTCACACACAGCGGCACACGACTATGGAATTCTAAGATGCGCGTCTGAGACAGGAAACAGCACTACGGCGTGACAACGCTTGACGTGATGTCAGCCACAGTGACAGGCGGGTTTCGAAGCTCTGCGGGCTACAGACAGGCCAGCCTCAGCCCCTGACAGGATCTGTCTTTAGGGGAAAAGCCGCCTCTGTCCAGACGGTCCGGCAGCCTGACCTCTGCGCCCTTGTGCATGTTGTTTACCTTCAGAAGTTGGCACCCGGACAAACACGGGGCTCTGACTGGTCGGCCAGGGCTGGAGGCTGGAATTGACATGGCAGAAGGGGGTTGGAACACCTCGCTTCAGCCCACGGGTCCCCTTGGGTCTGCCAAAAACGGGAGGAGAGAAGTGCAGACCTACTGACCATAGGGTCAGCTCAGACTCACTACTGTGCTGCAGTAGGAGAAAATATGTTTGATGTCTTTGAGCTGGTGCACGTTTTTATTAATTAGATCCATCACAATGAACAGAGCCTGCTGAGTTTGTCTCACCGGCTGCATTTGCATTGTTGAACAATTCTGATTTGTTTTCTTCTGATATTTGGCATGGATCAGTACAGAAGCAGAAGGTTTTTTTTTTCTCAGGTGGAAACAGGCTTCCACTGATCAGATTTTTTTTTTTTTTTTTTTCTGATAACTGCCCATCTGACAGGAGTAGTATGAAAAATCGGTAACACTTTACAATAAGGTTCATTAGTTAAACATTAGTTAATGTATTAACTAACCTGAACTAACCATGAGCAATACATTAGTTACTGTATTTACTAATCTTCATTAACGTTAGTTAACGGAAATACAGTTGTTCATTGTTTGTTCATGTTAGTTCACGCTGCATTAACTAATGTTAACAAGATTTTAGTAATGTATTAGTAAATGTTGAAATTAACATTAACAAAGATTAATAAATGCTGTATAAGTGCAGTTCATTATTAGTTCATGTTAACTAATGTGGTTAACTAATGTTAACTAATGAACCTTATTGTAAAGTGTTACCGAAAAATCTTTTCAAACCAATGCTGGCCTGGAATCACATGTGAATTAGATTTTCAAAGTCTAAATATTAGTATCTGATTGCTTGCATTTTTTTTGTACCATTACACAAATGAGGATGAGTAAATGGTAATAGTATTTCATTTTTAGATAAAAAATAAGTATACTAGTATGCAGTTTTTTTTTTTTTTTTTATGTAATCGCAGGTAAATAATGACACAAATTTTATTTTTTATTTATTTTTAAAGACTGAGTAAATGATGACAGCATTATCATTTTTAGGTGGATTATATTTTTTAGTCTGCATACCAGTATCTGATTATTTGCTTTTTTTTTTTTCTTTTTACTTTTATGTGAATACGAGTGAGTAAATGATGACAGCATTTCCATGCTTAGGTGTATTTTATTTTGTAAGTCTGAATGCTAGTATCCAATTGATTGCTATTTTTATTTTATATGTATTTATTTTTTTACTTTTGTGTGAATGAGAGTGAGTAAATGATGACAGCATTGTCATTTTTTTAAGTGTATTTTATTTTGTAAGTATGAATAAGTCTGATTGTTTGCTATTTTTATTTTTATTTCTTATTTTACATTTATTTTTTACTTTTGTGAGTAAGAGTGAGTAAACGATGACAGCATTTTCATTTTTAGGTAGATTTTATTTTGTAAATCTAAATACTAGTATCTGATTGTTTGCTATTTTTATTTTTTTTATTTTATTTAGATTTATTTATTTTGATTTATTTATTTTTACTTTTGTGTGAGTAAATGATGCCAGCATTTAAATTTTTAGGTGGATTTTATTTTGTTGGTCTAAATACTAGTATCTGATTGTTTGCTATTTTTATTGTTTCGTTTAATTTTATCATTATTTTTATTATTTTTATTTGTTGTACTTTTTGCGAATAACAATTAGTAAATAATGACTGCTTTTCTATTCTTAGGTGTATTTTATTTTGTAATTGTGAATACTAGTATCCAATTGTTTGCTATTTTTATTTTTATTGTTATTAATTTTACTTTTTGTGAGTAAGAGTGAGTAAATGATGTCCGCATTTTAATTTTTAGGTCGATTTTATTTTGTAAATCTGATTGCTTTCTATATTTGTATTTATTTTACTTTTGTGTGAATAAGAGTGACTAAATAATGACAGCATTTACATTTTTTAGGTGTATTTTATTTTGTAAGTCTGAATACTAGTATCCGATTGATTGCTATTTTTATTTTATATGTATTTATTTTTTTACTTTTGTGTGAATAAGAGAGTAAATGATTACAGCATTGTCATTTTTTTAAGTGTATTTTATTTTGTAAGTATGAATACTAGTATCTGATTGTTTGCTATTTTTATTTTTATTTCTTATTTTACATTTATTTTTTACTTTTGTGAGTAAGAGTGAGTAAACGATGACAGCATTTTCTTTTTTAGGTAGATTTTATTTTGTAAATCTAAATACTAGTATCTGATTGTTTGCTATTTTTTATTTTTTTATTTTATTTAGATTTATTTATTTAGATTTATTTATTTTTACTTTTGTGTGAGTAAATGATGCCAGCATTTAAATTTAGGTGGATTTTATTTTGTTGGTCTAAATACTAGTATCTGATTGTTTGCTATTTTTATTGTTTCGTTTAATTTTATCATTATTTTTATTATTTTTATTTTTTGTACTTTTTGCGAATAACAATTAGTAAAAAATGACTGCTTTTCTATTCTTAAGTGTATTTTATTTTGTAATTGTGAATACTAGTATCCAATTGTTTGCTATTTTTATTTTTATTATTATTAATTTTACTTTTTGTGAGTAAGAGTGAGTAAATGATGTCCGCATTTTAATTTTTAGGTCGATTTTATTTTGTAAATCTGATTGCTTTCTATATTTGTATTTATTTTACTTTTGTGTGAATAAGAGTGACTAAATAATGACAGCATTTGCATTTTTTAGGTGTATTTTATTTTGTAAGTCTGAATACTAGTATCCGATTACTTGCTATATTTATTTATTTATTTTTAGTATTTATTTATTTATTTTAATTTTGTGTGAATAAAAGTAAACGATGACAGCATTTAAATTTTTTTGCTTTATTTTATTTTGTAGGTATGAATACTATCATCCAATTGTTTGCTATATTTATTTTGTATTTTATTATTTATTTATTTTACTTTTGTGTAAACAATAGTGGGTACACGATTACTGCATTTTCATTTTTAGGTGTATTTTATTTTGTAAGTCTGAATACAAGTATCCAATTGTTTGCTATTATTATTTTTTGTTACTTTTTGTGATTAAAAGTGAGTAAATGATGACAACATTTACATTTTTAGCTGTACTTTATTTTGTAAGTCTGACTCTGAATACTACTATCTGAATGTTTGTTTGTTTTTGTTTTTATTTATTTACTTTTTTACTTTTTTACTTTTTGTGAATAAGTGTGAGTAAATGATGACCACATTTCTTTTCTAGGTGGATTTTATTTTGTAAGTCTGAATACCAGTATCTGATTTATTTATTTATTTTTACTTTTGTGAGTAAGAGTGAGTAAATAATTACAGCATTTTAATTTTTAGATGGATTATATTTTCAGTCTAAAAACTAGAATCTTTGTTTTATAACCATTGTATATAATTGCAGGTGAGTAAACGATGGCATCATTATCATTTTATATTTTGTAAGTCTGCATACTAGTATCTGATTGTTTGCAAATGTGTTACTATTGTTACATGATCTTGTACTTACAGTGCCTTGCAAAAGTATTCATACCCCTTCATTTTTTTCACATTTTGTTTTGTTGCAGCATTATGTTAAACTGCTTTAATTTTTTCCCCCCACATCAATCTACACTCCCTACTCCATAATGGCAAAGCAAAAAATAGTTTTTTAACATTTGTGCAAAATTTATCAAAAATGAAAACTGAAAAGATCCATTGCATAAGTATTCATACCCTTTTCTGGGACACTTGAAATTTAGCTCAGGAGCATTCATATTGCTTCTAGATGTTACTACACTTGGAGTGGAGTTAAACTGTGGCAAATACATTTGAATGAGTCTGATTTAGAAAGGCACACGCCTCTCAGAAAAGGTCTAACAGCTGAAAATGCATATCAGAGCAAAAACCAAGATAACTGCCTGTAGAGCTCAGTGACAGACTTGCGTTAAGGCGATGATCTAGGGAAGAGTTCAGAAACAAATCTGCTGCATTGAAGGTTGACAGAAGCATTATCCATAATGGAAGACGATTGGAACAACTAGGACTCTAGAAAATGTCTGCCAGCCCCCATCCAAGCTGACAGAGATGGAGAGGTGAAAAGGTGAGGCAAAGAATGGCAGATAATTGCCAAATGCAGATGTGCAAAGCTTGTCACATCATACCCAAAAAGACTGTAAAGGTGCTTCAACTATGTACTGAGTTAAGGGTATGAATACTTATGCAATGTACTTATTTCAGTGTTTCACCGGCCATAAATCGAAACCGTCCGGTTTTTGCATCTAACGTGCGATCGGCAATCAGCCGTTTTTATCCCGGACGTTTTTTTCCGGAAGTGTGTATGCGGGCCGCGGCATTCGATTCATTCAGAAACATGTCACTTGTGTGGAGGTTTTTCTAAATCTGTGAGCAGGACGTGAAGATTGCAATCTGCAATGTCTGCGAAGGACAGCCGCTTTCCTGTGCTCGCTGAAGTTGCACAAGCGCGGACAGCGAACGTTTGTTCAGCTCAGCTTCTCACGTGACAGATGAAAAAAGAAACAGACTCACTTGTGACAAAGCTGAGATGCTTCTTTTTGTAAAAAAAAAAAAAAAAAAACAAGCATTACTTTACTTTTGAAAAGCCAAAAATAAAAGTCTGTTCTGTTAAGAATGATTATTATTATTTTACATTAAAATGCCTGTTGGCTTACTGTTTTACTTTACTAAAAGCATGTTTTACTTATTAAACTGTATTTAATTTAATATTTTTTTTATTTCAGATGTCAGATGCTATTGATTCAATAGCCAAAGCCAGTTTGGCCTGTTAAATACTAAATAAACATGTTGTTTATGTTGTTTACTTGCATAACTTCTTGTTTTTGAAAAAATCGGAAATCGGTATCGGAATCGGACAGCTTGCTTGTAAAAAATCGGTATCGGAATCGGCCATGAAAAATCATGATCGGTGCATCCCTAGTTTTATTTTTTCTAAATTTGTGAAATTTGCAAATCTGGTTTTTGCTTAGTCATTATTATGGTGTATGGAGTGTAAATTGATGTGGAGAAAAACTCATTTAAAGCAGTTTAACACAATGCTGCAACAAAACAAAATGTGAAAAAAATGAAGGGGTATAAATACTTTTGCAAGGCACTGTACTTGGTGAACTTATGGGAATTCCTACAGTACATGTCCGGGAATGTGTGGGTATTTCCAGGATGGCAGTTTGTGACTCCACCTGTTCCTCAAACTTCACTTTCACGGTAATCAATCAGCTGAGTTATACAACTATTTAAGCAAATGTTTTTCTGAGCCCTTAAGATATTGCTGAAGAGATGCAAAATAATATCATATTCTGTGGCATTCACATAAACACTTGTGAGGAATACTACTAAACAGGGAACTAGTGATTTCAAGATATTGATGTTGTCAGCCTAGTGTGTCTTTAAATGCAGTTAAATGAATGTAAACAGACGAGACAAACTGCTGCATGATAAGCACATGAGGCATTAGTGTAAATGCATGTGTTTCATGTAATCATAGGATTGTTGTTGTCTTTTTTCCTTCCTTTTTTCCCTGGCTTTATATTGTGCACTAGTGTCTTTTACAGTCTGAATGCATTTGACCAGTCACTGGCGCAGGTTAAAGAGAATGGACAGCAATTACACGCAAACCCGTACGGTTTTTCAGGTTTATGATCCATGCTTTAGATTCTCATGGGGAGCATTAACACATAAATTACTATGCAAAGTTATTCAATAGATGCATAATTATGCAAAGTCATTTTAAATGACAGCCAAGTCTGTTGCTTCGTGTTCATTGTTTTGCAAATGCGGTTGATGATTCCGTTATCTGTCTCTTGCTTAGCAACACCTGTTTAGTGTAATTAAAACAAACTTTGACATGGGATTTTGACTTGGCAATCAAGACGATCTTAAACGCGCTCGAAACTCGATAATGATGGTGTAATGGCTGCCCAAAGATGAATTTCCAAACATGCGTTTTCAAGCCTCGACAAAGCTTCCGTAGCTCCTTTCTCACAAAGCGAGAGAATGAGCTGTAGAACAATTCTCACAGCTTTGCTTTAGTTTAATGATTAAGTCTTTCTTTTACCTGAGGCAGCAAGCTACACAAACTAAGCAGTCACAGACAATGAGTCACTGTGAAATTGTTGGATTACATTGTTTTAAAGCACCTATTGCGATTCACCTTTTTGGCCTTCTCTGGCCATTCTATGAAAAATCAGTGGGATGTTTTACTGGAATACAATATTAGTTAGCAACTATACTCTTAAAAATAAGAGTATCACTGTTTCACCAAAGGATCTTTGTGGCGAAAGAAGGTTCTACAGATTATAAAAAGATAAGAAAGAGACTGAATGGTTCTTTGTGGAACCAAAAATGGTTCTTCTATGGCATCGCTGTGAAGCACCTTTTTTTAAGAGTGTAGCCACAAACATGTTTTGATTTTGTCAGTAAAATGATTCATTTACAAAGGATTTTATATTTTTATTTTGTTAACAATAACAAGGATGACATGAAAATTGTTTATCATATGGAAGCCCATTTCTGCCACAGAATAAATAAATAAATATCAAAAAATATATATTTATTTATATTTTTTCTCACAATTTGCACTGCTACATTAAAAATAATAATAATGATAATAAAACTTAATTGCTACATTTCATCTTAAAATCATCTCTCATATCTGACTTTTTTCTAATAATGGCAAGCTAAAAGTCTCAATTTTCTTTATTTTTTTATTGGCTTACTCAGGCCTCCATTGTATCATATAAAATAATAAAAGAATTTTAATTAAAACATGAAAATAAGTCTAACATCATAAGATATTAATGATGCACTAACAATGTTGTTTGAAGAATATGCTCATCAAGGCTGCATGTATTTGATTAAATAAAAAAAAAAAACAATATTGTAAGTTAATGCAATTTAAAACAGTGGTTTTCTTTCTCTCTTTGAAAGAAATATATACTTTTATTGAGTAAGAATGTGTTAAATTGATTAAACAAAAGTGATAGCAAAGACTTATATTGTTAGAAAACATTTCTATTTTGAATAAATGCTGTTCTTTTTAACATTTATTCATCAAAGAATCCTGAAAAAAGTATTGCAGGTTCCAAAAAATATCAAGCAGCACAACTGTTTCCAACATTGATAATAAAAGTAATAAATCAATATATTAGAATGATTTCTGAAGGATCATGTGACACTGAATACCAGAATAATGGCTGATGAAAATTCAGCTTTGCATCACAGAAATAAATAATATTTAAAAATATATTAATATAGAAAACCATTATTTTAAACTGTAATAATATTTCATATTATTACCTTTTTTCTGTATTTTTGATCAAATAAATGGAACTTTGATGAGCATAAGAGACACTGAAAATCTTACCGATTCAAAACCTTTGAGCGGCAGAGTATATATATAAACATAGATATAAAATCAAATCATAATGGATAATATTAGGAATTGATAATAATTGAAAAATCATGACAATCACAGGCAAACTGAAGCACTTTGCTAGCAGTCTAATTCTCAAATTAACCCAAATATAAATATGCTCTTTCCATAACCCACTAAAACACAGATGAATGACTAAACCTTAAAAAATGCAGTATTGTATTGTAAGAATTCACAATATTGTACTCTCATCAACTAAAAAGTTATATTCTAAGATTAGATGTCATTTTAGAAGAGTAAAATTGTCTAAAACTAATGATTATGACATGCTGGGATAAAAAAAAAAACACGGAATCAAAGCAAAACAAAAACAAAATAGTTTCTCACAGTGCATTCAGTGCAGATTTTTGAAAGCTGACTTAATCTCA
This sequence comes from Garra rufa, assembly GCF_049309525.1. Lineage (NCBI taxonomy): Eukaryota > Metazoa > Chordata > Actinopteri > Cypriniformes > Cyprinidae > Garra > Garra rufa. The sequence continues at coordinate 2,966,692 of NC_133373.1, read as the reverse complement.
TACCAGCACATGCCTTTTATTATCATCAAGCATCTGTCTTCATTAATTTTTGAATCCAATGCTTTCTAATAATCTTTTTGTCAGCTTGAACAGAGTGAGAAATATGATCGGGGATTATGTCAGTTCTGTATGAATCAGTTGATTTTGTACTCGTTTAGGGAAATGCTTGATGTCCCTTTAATGAGCCGCAGCCATTAAACGCTGCTCAAATATGCCATTTAATGTGGTATTCAAAGGCATACAGCAACCCAAAAGAAGGGCCTTTCAGCACGCAACCCCATGAACTTTCTTGGCTCTCTCATCTACTGCAAGCTGCAAATGTAGTTCCGAGTGTGAAACAGCATCTTTGAGACTACATTCAGCGACATCTCTTTATAGCTTTCGGGGGGTGAAGCACAGTAAGCGAGAACAGAAATAAAGAGAAGTTTGATAATCCCACAGGCTAAACGGTAATGTAAGTTAAATCCGACCTAATAGCTCCTAGCCAGCTCTCAAAGGGTCAAAGTCAATAACCTATTACATGGATTAAAGGAGACCCTCCCTCTCACATACAGCTCTTCACCAGCCAACAAATAGCTTCTGATTTTTATTCATTGGTTTCTATCACAGGGAGATAGTTGGTAAAGAATGTGTCAGAATCAATCTGCGGTCAGATACAGAGACTCCAACGCATGCCAGTCCCATGCTGTTCACTTTAACACCAAACCCTCCACACACGCACAGAGAGAGAGAGAGACAGACAGAGCGAGAACTGAATGGAAAGAGCCAGAGAATTCCCATTCAGCTTACTAGCTTATGTAACTAAGGACAGACCAGCGGTGAATACAATCCCAACAACATCAGGCAGCTGGTAATTTTATCGCGTTAACACAATGCATTAAGAGCCAGAATGAAGAAGGTTTTTTTTTTTATATATATATATATCATATGGATCATTCAGGTGACAAAGCAGCATTAAGAATCACGTGTATGTAAACGGGGTAATTTTTATAAGTTCAACTATTATTTTCTCTTGTGGACTATATGTAAACATCATATATGTGAAATATCTTATTCAGGTGTGTGTGTGTGTGTGTATGTGTGTGCGTGTGTGTGTGTGTGTGTGTGTGTGTGTGTCTGTTCCAAAAAAGAAAATGATCCTTATTAAAAAGTTTTTTCGCAGTTCTATCTATACAGATTTTGGCAGATTCTTCTAACTCATAACATTCCATTCAAGGCAGTGTTAATTTTGACAGCAAACTGTGGTTTAGTCTTAGTCATAGTCCTCTGACTAAAATGTCTTTTAGTTTTAGTCATATTTTAGTCATCTGAATTGTTTTAGTTTTAGTCACACTTTGGTTGTTGATTTAGTTTTATTATGATAATCACAGATTTAACTTCTGTAACATGCCACAACATGCCTTTATATTAAAATTAAATGAAACAACTTCTCATAAAAAAAACAAAACAGAAGTGCTTCTTTAAATGAAATACCAATGGTTATATAGCGTACATTTTTTGTAACAACTTGCTTCCCGCTTTCCTCATTCTTCCAAGCACACTGTAAAAAGTTTTCACCAGTTTCAACTTAAAAACTTAAGTTTAGCAGCTGTCTTAAGTTTTTAAGTTAAATCAGCTTAAAACTACAAGTTATTTTAACTTATTACAATATAAATGAGTTGATATAACTTGTGAGTTTAAATGACTTAAGTTGATTTAACTTAAAATCTTAAGGCAGCTGCTAAACTTAAGTTTTTAAGTTGAAACTGGTGAAAACTTTTTACAGTGCAGACATATTTATTTCTGTAAATAAATTTAGATGAATCATTTTTAGCTCTGCTAAAGTGATTCAGTCAAGAGCAGTGAGTGATTTTCTGTCTTTCTTTTGTTGCTTGATTAAGATTAAAGGTAGGGATTTCGGAAAGGCTAGCGATAAAATCCCCACCCTCCCTTGGTAATCACTTTGCAAAGCCGCGCCTCCAAAACACACGAACGTGCTCAGGCAGATATAAGAGACTAACCTGCGGCACGATGAGAGATGCCACTGGTGGAGGATGTAATGCAACGCTGTCAGATTACCTCATGTCTCATTCACCGCTGAGAAAACATTATAGTAAAAACAGCAAAATATTACAATAATAGCGCCTTTTATTCTCGCTGAAACGTGCTGATGACATATGTCTGTGTAAAGAGGTATGCAAACATTTTATGGTTCTACGTCTTCCACAGACAATATTAATGCATATATAAATACATTTAGACCACTTAACTACAACCAGCATAATTGCCCTTTAATGACAGACAATAGCGACTAAATTAGGCTGCTGTCCCTTTAAAATTGAATACACTGATGCAATGTACTGACACCCATCCAATATTCTTCAAACTGTTTACATTTATTTAAGACGTAAGTGAGTGTGTTTGTGTGAATACTCGTCAAAAAGACAAATTCAACATCATTTTGTGTTTTCTCCGTTCGTGTGACGCCAAAGAGAACTGAATAGGGGAGAGTGGGGTAAGTTGAGCCAGTGCATAAGTTAACCCACCCTTTATATCTTAGCAACTGTACACTTTTACTGTCATGTGACCATGTATTTTGAAATCACACATAATTTCTGTCAGACTGTGAAAAGGAGAAAATACATGGGAGGTGTGGAAGGCACCCATTTACTCTAAAAAATTTGGCTTGTTTTTGTTTTTGGCTTGTCAAAGTGAAATTTTAGCATAACAGATGTAATGACTGTTGCATCGAAACAAATTCATCCAGGTCTAAAAATATTTATGATGCATATAGGTGATTTAGCAACATATGAAACCATGCAAATCATTTAGCTAAATATTAACCTGAATTGGTAAGCTAGTTATTTTTTTATTTTATTTTTTTTTACCAGAATGCCAGCTATGGGGGCAAAGTGAGCCAATCACTCTGGGGCAAGTTGAGCCAGCACTTTAACTTATCCCACCATAAGGCACTGAAGTTAACTTAAATCTCTATAGTATAAACTGGTATTTTACACAACTGGTACATTACACAACTGGTTTAGTTTATCATATATATAAAGAGAGAGAGAACCTGAAGAACCTTCTCTGAGAACTTGAAGATGTTTTTCATCACATTATAATCCAATATATCTTTCCACTTGTAGTCCCTAATGGTCGGTTCAACACTGCAGAAAAGCTACCATGCCACGAATCTTTAGACTAAAATATCTCCTTCATTCTAATTCAGTTTCTTATTTAATTTTACTCAACAAACTTTCTGTATAGTCTGTTTTTGGGTAGGTTGAAACTTTGGTGTTCATCACATTGTTTCAGAAATGCAGACAATTACAGATTGAAAATTGTACTTCATTTGATTGGTTTTATTTTAAGTTAGCTTTAAGAAGAGAAATATAACTGTTTGTAAAATTAAATTTGATTATTAAGTGTCTTACCTCCTGACTCGGGTCAACTTACCCCAAACCCAGAGCAAACTGAGCCACAGGAACACTTTTATAAGAAGCTGTATTTATAGAACCCTTTGTCAAAGAGACATTATGATAATTTAAAATAATAGGAAACAATCTGAAATCACTTTAGATTCTTTCATTGTACTTGTGCCTCATTTTCCCTTATCTTGAGGACCACTTAAGTAAAAAATGGCTCATCTTACCCCACTCTCCCCTACAGTACAGCACTGTGTGAGAGATGCTTTTCTGTGTATATTCATTTTAAACAAGTTGCATAAATGCTTTTATGTAGAAGCAATGATGCAACTTGCAACATTTTAAAACTCTTACTGTAAATACAAATAAATCAAATGTATTTTACAGTATTACAATATTTTACAGAATGATGATCACGCTCAATACAGTTTTCCACAAGGCCATGTAATTGACAGCTTGAATTACAGTAACTGTCATAACACCAATTATTCAACAGGATATAAACCACATTCACACAAAGAAACAACAATATGAATGGAAACAAGACTCCATCGGACCCCCCGTGGGGACGATTCCACCGGAGTTTGTTTGCCTTGGTATCATGTGCATTTAGAGCAGATATTAATTCATCTGAATTCTTGTGAAAGTAGGACAGTAATCCTCAAGATTACACACTGTTATTTTCTACCTAGGTTTAAGCTTCCAGTAATTACAAAAGCCTCTCAGACACAAACACAATATTGGGCTCCTGTAACTGTTTTATTGCACAAACAATATACTTCATTTGTGCAAACAGTTCATTGTCCACTGGGCTTGTAGTGGCCGATAATTGATTCATGTGGGGGATTTTCTTAAATGACTCACTGCTCTTCTGGGAAAGGTGCTACTATGGGCTAATTAAAGGAGGTGATTATTGCATAGCTACAATGGGATAGTCAGGTTGGGAAAGGGTTGCAGCGCATGCAAAGGTTAATGATTATCTTCTCCAGCACTATAATGAGATCACTAATCACCTGAGGCAAGGAGAACTTCAATACACTCTCACAACTAATATAAGTTTCAAGCCTTGCTGAATCCAGATATCCTATCAAACAAACAAACCAGCCACATCTAGCTTGATGCAAACATATTCTTTATCATTCTAAACTCTGAATTTAGGTGTGTTTACCTTCAGGAAGGGATTTCACTCAATGATGGGTACACTCTTAAAAATAAAGGTGCTTTAAATGTTCTTCACAGTGATTCATAGAAGAACTTTTTTTTTTTGTCTGAATGGTTCCATAAAGAAGAAACTTTATGTTTCACAAAAGGTTCTTTGAAGTGAAAGAAGATTCTTCAGATTATAAAAAATAAGAAAGAGATGGTTCTTTAAAGAACCTTTGACTGGATGGTTCTTTGTGGAACCAAAAATGCACTTTAAAGCACTTTTATTTTTAAGAGTGTAGTGGACTTCAATGGTGCTCAGTGGGTTGAAAGTCCAAATTGCAGTTTCAATGCAGCTTCAAAGGCCTCTACACGATCCCAGATGTTGAATAAGGAGCTTATCTAGCAAAACGATTGGTTATTTTCTACAAAAAAAAAATTGATATTGATTGATATCTAACCACAAATGCTCGTCTTGTTGGGGAGAGTGGGGTAAGATGAGCCATGTTTTACTTATGTGGTTCCCAATATAAGAGAAAATTAGGCGGAAGTACAATGAAAGTATCTAAAGTAATTTCAGGATGTTTCCTATCCTTTTACATTATCTGAATGTATCTATGACAAAGGGTACTCAAAATATGGCTTCTTATACAAAAGTGTTCCTGTGGCTCAATTTACCCCAGGTTAGGGGTAAGTTGACCCGAGATCTGACTGATTAGCATTAAATCTGACTGAATGCCATAGAAAAAACATTTTTGGTTCCACAAAGAACTATTCAGTCAAAGTTTCTTTAAAGAACCATCTCTTTCTTACCTTAGAGGAAATAACAGTACATCCGTCTAGTTGCAAGTTGCAGTTTAAGAGATTCTGTGTACTGTTTTTTGGTCCAATAAGTGATATCTCAGTCTTATCTGAATTTAACAGTAGAAAATTATTGGTCATCCAGTCTTTCACATTTTTAACACACTTTAACTTACTTTCTTACTTTTTTATAATCTGAAGAACCTTCTTTCGCCACAAAGAACCTTTTGTGAAACAGAAATGTTCTTCAGATGTTTAAGGTTCTTTATGGAACCATTTAGACTAAAAAGGTTCTTATATGGCATTGTGAGGCACCTTTATTTTTAAGAGTGTATAATGTATCCTGACATCCTGTCTGAAGCTTTTTGTGAGACGAGTTAGATTAAAGTTACAGATGAAAGGAGGAAACAGAAAGAAGAAATATTCTGCAACTCTTCTCAATCCTCCGAGCAGGAACTTCTCGGCACAGTTGCATCCACGGGAAAATAAAACACATTGATGCGCTTGAGTGAGAGCCAGGACTTGTGCCTGAAATAACAATCAAGCTTTGCTGACAGTCGTCGGCTTTTCTAGTGTCCAGACAGAACGAGCAACAGTGGGGCTCAATGTCTTGACATAATCAAAACGGCACACAAAGAGTGAGGGAGCGAAAGAGGTCTGGAGAATGCTAATTTTTGAATTCGGTAATGCTCCGAAATTGATTTTCTTTCGTAAAATGTCAGCAAAGAGCAGTCGGATTTGGGCAACCACGAGCGGAACTCGAATGCTGGCACAGTTTCACAACCGCACTCGTATGAGCCAAAGGAAATGACAGGCTCTGTTCGCCAACATCCCTCATAAATTGACACGACAAATAAGCTGGAAAATGAGAATGAAAATTCAGAGCTCAGAGCATTAGCTGGGTTTGAGTCGGCGTAAGAGCGCAAGATAGGAACCCTGGGGTTGGGAGATGGATGTAGACCACTGAATGGGAGAATGTACCTTAGCGATTTCTACCTGCTGGGTCAGCTGGCAGGAGGAGCTCTGTTTATGCAGTCCGCTTCCTCGACAGCCCCACCATGACTAGAGCAGCAGGACTCTCTAAACTGCTGTACCAGCGGAGGCACAGATGGAGCATTGTTATGTACAGCCTCAGTACTGCTGTGTGTATTGCTACCGTCGGCCAACTATATGTCCTAATGGAGCAAGAGAGATGGAAGATGGGATAATCATCTAATGAAAAATTGTTTCTTATAAATTCATCCTTTCATTGTTAACAAAACATTAAACTTAGTGACCCTATCTTACTATCATATAAAATGTCATGTGGTACAACCAGTAACTTTTTTTAACTTACCTTGCATATATGTATCAAGGTTTTTGAGGAAAACATTCCAGGATTCCAAGATCCATAAAAAAAAATAAAAAATACAAATAAAAAAAAAATAAAGGTGCTTCATGATGCCATAGAAGAACCTTTTTTGTCTAAATAGTTCCATAAAGAACCTTTAACATCTGAAGAACCTTTCTGTTTCACAAAAGCTTCTTTGTGGTGAAAGAAGGTTCTTCAGATTATAAAAAAGTAAGAAAGATGGTTACTTAAAGAACATTTGACTGGATGGTTCTTTGTGGAACCAAAAATGGTGGTTGCTGTGAAGAACCTTTAAAGCACTTTTATTTTTAAGAGTGTAGTGGACTTCAATGGTGCTCAATGGGTTGAAGGTCCAAATTGCAGTTTCAATGCAGCTTCAAAGGGCTCTACACGATCCCAGCCGAGGAATAAGGATCTTATCTAGCAAAACAATTGATATACTTTTTAACCACAAATGCTCATCTTGTTGGGGAGAGTGGCCTTTTTTTTTTTTTTACTTATTTGGTCCTCAAGATAAGAGAAAATTAGGCAGAAGTACAATGAAAGTATCTAAAGTAATTTCAGGATGTTTCCTATCATTTTAAATAAACGTATATATGACAAAGGGTTCTCAAAATATGGTTTCTTAAACAAAAGTGTTCCTGTGGCTCAATTTGCCCCAGGTTAGGGGTAAGTTGACTGACTGAATCTGATTCAAACTACCAGTTTATACTTCAAAGATTTAACTTTAAAGGTAAAGTGCTGGCTACCCCAGAACATTTGGCTCACTTTGCCCCATAACTGGCATTTTGGAAAAAAATAGCTATATTAGCCAATTCAGGCTAATATTTAGCTTAATGATTTGCATGGTTTTATATGTTGCTAAATCACCAATATGCATCATATTTTTAGACTTGGATGAATTTGCTTTGATTTAACAGCCATTACATCTGTTATGCTAAAATTTTACTTTGACAAGGCAAAAACTGTTTTGAGTAATTGGGGCCTTCCACTCCTGGCAGAAATGATGTGTGATTCCAAAATACATGGTCATATGACAGTAAAACTGTACAGTTGCCAAGATACAGGGGGTGGGTCAACTTACCCACTGGCTCAACTTACCCCACTCTCCCCTACTAGCTCTGCATTCATGACTTCACACGTAATCTTAATCACGTCAGAAAGGTCACGCATGACACAGGCAGAAAAACCGACCCAGTGTTTACAAAGCAAACGTGCAAAGAAAATCAAACACCCTTTTTTTTTTTAAAAAAAAGGTAAAACAATGTTGGATGATTTTAAAGTTGGAGGAGAAAATGAGATGAAATTTTCACCCTTTCTGAATCAAAGCATACGAGCATGTGTTGTTAAAAATGTGTTTAATTTCTGAATACATAATCAAAATCATTATATTTTTGAAGATTCACACCCCACATGTCATAAAATGTTCAAATTATCTGATATTTCATTGACCTTTCCACATTCATGAGGGTCTGCATGGGGCCTATGACATTTTGACCTGTTCCATATTTGTAGAAAAGGTAATACATATTCCGGTCAGTGCATGCATGAATTGCTTTTAAAATCGTATTTTTCAAACAAATAAACAGTTATAGAGAACAAAAATCGAGCATTGTGTCATTGACCCATATACTTTTTGCAACTGAGCTGAAACTTCCCAGGCTTTTCTGGATTAACTACCTGCTAAATACCTTCTCTCCTTCCCTTTTAAAACCTTATCAGCTTCTGCACCATTCACAACCTGAAAAACAGTGGCTACTTTCCAAGAGGACAGAGTTTCTGCCAAGCCTGAATTATCATATTTGCCAGAAGGGCTGCATATTATTTACTATTTTCATTTGTTATGCTATAGCCATGTTCTTCAGAGTTTTCAGGGCAAGAAACTAATGGAGCGTTAATAGGTGGGCTAGGAATGAGCAGAGTAGACCGTATGAATTGATAAATCTGTGAAGTCTCTCATATCTGTCGGATTGTTCAAACCTTGCCTCCAGCGGTCTGTAATAAAGACACAAGGGAGTGTGATTATAAATGAGACTCTTCCTGACTGTTATATGCCATCACATCTGAGCAGATGTGGTAGTCAGTATGCTATTTTTTCATGGCAGATAATGTGTCAAACACCATTTCGGCAGCTCTGGAGGTATAAGCATTTTACATTTTATTCTAAAGGTACAGTTCATTCTGTGAAATGCACTTGGTGAAAGCATTTACGGGTGCATGTCTGTGTGTAACTAATAAAAATTCTTCTCATTTGCACTGATTTTATTTTAAATATGCCTTATTTAAAAACTGACAGCAAATCAATTTTAAATCTAAAAGATTTTTGCTCAGATGGTCGAGCATTTTTGAAATATCGGTGCGGCGGCATAGCTTTTGAATCTTAATATCAATCCCACGCCAGTCTGCTTTCAAACGTGCTTCACTATTTTGTGGATCAATGCATCTTTTCTACTGTTTATGTAGCTACACATGCCACAAATTCCATGCTTTCACCTCGTTCTTGCTCTCTCTTCACATAATATATCATATTGTACTTGCTCAAAGCAGTCTATCAGCATCGTCATAAATACAGCCATCCAGATTCCAGCAATGACAGCAACGACAAAGGTGTTGATTTGACGTTAAAAGAATAGTTCAAACAAAAATTCTGTCATCATTTAGTCATTCTCAAGAACACAAAAGAAGATATTTTTAAGAACACTGGGGTCAGAATATTGACAGAATTTTCATTTTTTGGTGCACTGTCTGCTTAAAGTGTGAAGACGATGATTACTGCATTATTTTGAGTGATCAAGCATGTCTGTTCCCAACACATGATCCGTGTTGTCACTGTACAGTATGTGACTGCAGTGCATTATGGGAAGAAATTACATGTCCTTTCAACAGCCTTTGCCTTTTCGCAAGTGCAGGCAGTGCGGAGAACGAAATGAATGCTGAAAGAGATTGCGATCAGGATCTGAAAGAACAGAAAAGATCATAAATCTGAAAGAAACAAGGTTGTTTCATGTTTTCTTTTTGCATGGCTGCACATGGAACCCGACTCATGTGCAACTATGTAAACACAAGGAGAGCTCTTAAATTGCTTGTTTTTGTACCAAAAACAACCCAAGGATGTAAATTAGCTTTAGCAAATACAGGGGCGTAGATTTAGGGTGGACGGTGGGGATGTGTCCCCACCAATATCCTCCGACCTTTGAAATGTCCCCACCAATAATTTAATCCACTTAAAATAAAAAAAAATTAAAAAATTGCGCTGTCAACATTAACCTAGACACGCAGAAAGGGATACGTTCTCTCCTTGAGTCCTCTCGCCCCCAAAACACATATGAACATTTTGATTGGCTGTGCCTTTCCTTGCTATCATGTGAGAGGCTATGGCTGCGTTCAGATACAAGCCAAAAATGCAATCCCGTGCAAGTAGGTGTGTTGTGTGACATGTGAGGATGGCGGCAGCAAAAAAAGAAGCTGGACATAAGGAGCTTTTTTTCAAAGAAGTGTAAGTCACTTCAAGTTCGCTAGTGAATCCATCAAAGTCCATCAAAGTAACGACAACAGTTAACGTTAATGCTAGTGCTTTTTTTTTTTTTTACAGCTTTGATGCACATTCATTATAGCAGGGCAATCTATAGTCTGTGAATACGCCTTAAAACTAACAGCAGATTAAACAGCTAAATGTAAAAGTATAAATATGATCCCTGTCAGTTCTCCTAATCTAATGACGACTATTTGTCAGAAATTAGTCTTGTGAAAGAAATTGATATGCTACATACTAATATTGCCATGCAATTGTCTATTGCAGTTCACCAATAGACAAACCACTTCACACAAATAGTTTTAAAAATGCATTCACTGACTTGGCAAACATTAATGATTTGATTCGAGATTTGCACACTAAGACTCAGAAAAAGTGAAATAAAATGATTGCTGTTTAAATGGCATGTTTATCTTTATTAAGCTAGCTTTTTGTCAGTTATTAAACATTCCTTTAACATTACACTATTCCTTAATTTAACTTAATGAATTGCATTTCGAGTGGATTAATATCAATCGAAGCATTGCTAGTATTAATGTAAAGTGATTTTGCATTTTGCAGCATATTAAAAAAACATGCATTCTGTGGACGGAGTTGGGGTGGGGGGGTTGGTGGGCAGGGCATGGGGGGTAGGGGGTCCCCACCAATGTCCAGAGCAAATCTACGCCCTTGAGCAAATACCATGACTGTATGAGTATCTAACGTTAGAGTTTCATCCGTCCTGTAGAAGCGTGACTATCGCTAAGATTGAGGTCAGATATTTCACTTCATGCCATCAAACGTATCGTCCACTTACAGATTGGTCTTTGATAGGATGTTGTTGAGGGCTTTGTTTCTAAAGCATCCAGGGGAGTAAACACTCATCCAAACAAATCTATTTTCATCCTCTTTTTCCTCACAGCCATCTAGAGATATTAACTCAGGGATGCATGGGTGGAAAATGAGGCCTAATACCTGTCTCCGCATGTCAATCAAGTGTCACGATTTGACAGAAAGTACATTATCCTCCTGGCCTCTGAGGCTCGCGATGTCCACGGCGCTAGGACGAAGCTTCTAGAAGGGGAATGGCTGATGAGCTGTGAAAATGACTTATTAAGTTTTCAGATGCCATATCTGTTATGTCAGGGGAGCTGGATTTCAATTTAATAGAGAAGAAAAAAAAAAAAAAAGATTTTATACCTATTCAGAGGCAAAGTGCAAACTTTGAGGGCCTTTGTTATACATAGCCGGCGATGTTGAAGAGCTCTCGGAATAAGGAATAATTGCTAATCTTGCCCTCCATGACAACGAGCTCTCCGATTCCTCTGATGCTAAGTTATCCCTGGGAATTAAAACGATTTTTTTCCACTTTTTTTTTCAGAGGCTTTGTCTCTCCCAGAGTGGCGGTTTCAGATTTCACGTGTTAAGTCAGAGATTTTAAGAAGACATAAAGCACAATTGTTTCTTGATTCAATTATCTGATATCATTGTGCGGCCGATGCTTCTTCAATTAAATTCATGTTTCGAAGCAGCTTTGCCACTCGCGGCCTGAACCCAAATCATTTTTCCCATGCCTGTAAATCTCTTCGTCCTCAAGGTCCAGGAGATTATTACTTTGCGGTGCCTGTCATCACTGACACATTTCTAGAACATTCTCCTTGTCATGAAACACAAATCTACTTTTAGATCCGAATCGCACCTAAGGCTGAGCTTTGAACATTTGTGAAACTGGAATGTAATTTTGGTGTGTTCTTAGGATAATAACATTACAATTATGTGTTCTAGTACATCACCTGAAGCTGCCTCGGCTATGTAAATAGTCAATGTTTGCCTGCATTGCTGCAAGGGCAAAAAATACTCTATTAATAATTTAGCTGTGCAGCATACTGCACTTACTACATCTTTTATGACTCATCATACTTGACTCTCTTAAGATTACAAGGAGTTTGAATGATGTGGGGACTAACACAAAGTTTCAATGATGTTTTTATTCACCAAAAGACTGTCTCTCCTAATTTTACATCATACAGTCAGTGTTGGGGGCAAACCCATAAGACCTTCATTCATCTTCAGAACACAACCTTCATTCATCTTCAGAACACAAATTAAGATATTTTGGATAAAATCTGAGAGCTTTCTGATTTTTTTGACATGTTCAAGGTCAAGAAAGGTAGTAGGAACATTGTTAAAATGGTCCATGTGATATCAGTGGTTCAACCGTAATATTATAAAGCTATGACGATACTTTTTGTGTGCAAAGAAAACAAAAATAACGACTTTATTTAAAAAAATTTCTCTTCTTTGTCAGTCTTCATCGCGATTACTCTTGACGTAGGGACAGCAGAGCTGTCAGTCAATAAATTTGAAAAACAAAGTAACAGGCGTAATTAATTGGAAAATTAACTAAGATATTTTCTTGTGAATTAAAAAGTAATGCATTACAATATTGCGTTACTCCCTAAAAAAGTAACTAATTTCATTACTTAATAAATTTTTATGGAAAGTAATGTGTACTTTTGCGTTACTTTTTCATCCGGGCGGAGTTTGATTGCTTGTTTTTAAAAAATTCTGCAAAACTAAAAGCCCTTTTACACCAAAAGTTAGTTTTGCTATTAGTATTTTTGAAATGGATCATCAAAGGTCGACAGCAAAACATAAACAGGATAAAATACATTATAAATGTTTGTGTTATTTGGCATATTATTTACTCTCATTTAATCTATATATATATATTTTATTTGTTTTACATTTTATTAATGCTCTAAACAATGTAATGACATGACAAAATACTACTTTCTTTTGTTTTTGCTATAAAACATACCTAAGCAGCATATGCTGGCGTTTCAACAGGAACAGTTTTCATTTTTGGGCAAACTATTTCTTAAGAATAGCCTTTGCATATATGCATTTTGACTTCCTAAAATTCTAAACTACATTGCAAATGGTAATCCTGGAATCAGAGCTGGCTTTCCCTATTCAAACCTGTCCACAAAACCAGTGCTTCTGAAATGGAAACAAGTGGTTGTTTGTGCTGTACTGAACAATTTCCGAGTAGGTTTAGTAAGCACGGACACTTTCTGTATGTGGCACAGAGTGGGGTCAACACTGCCTATTTGTACACAGCAGTGTGTTTGGAATAAGCTTGGGAAAATGAGCTGCCAGCTAACTCGGATGTGACTCTGGAGTCTTCCTGTCAGCATCAGTATGTTATGCCCCACTGTGATGGAAAGTGGGGTGCAGAGAAGAGCAAACAGTGAAAACAACTTGTGAGGTGACAGGAGCAACAAAAACAGGAGAAAGAGTAAAAGAGCACTGCGTTTGGAAATGAGAGAGAAAGTGCGAATGAAAGAAGAAGGGGTGAGGGAAGAGAAAAGTGAAGGAGAAGGACGAAGCGGAAGAGCACAAATGAAAGAGAAAGAGTATATTCAGCCGGCAGTCAGCGCTTTCACCTCCTCCTTTACCCTACAAAGAATTAACCGAATCAAAAGATGAAACAAGGCAGAGGAACTGGGATGTACGTGCTCCAATCCCCTCAAAGCTTACATAATCCCTCTTTTCTTTCCCTCAAGGAAATTTTACCTATGCTTAAAGTCAAAAGTCCATGTGGGCGCCTTAATGATGGAGATGACTCCAAACTTTGCTGAGAGCTGTTGGCATCTCATTATGGGTACTCAGACTATCAATAAGGGCTAAAGCAGTTTTCCTCCCCTCTCTCTCCACTTCCTGCCTTCTTATGTGTTTGATCCGAACCAATATAAAAACTATTATTTTATATTGCTTTCCATCTAAAGTGGTATGAAGAAAATCAACAAATGCAATTTTAGGCCTTTTGCAAATTGTAAGACAGTTTTGTTCAGTTGTTTTCGATGAAAAAACAATTATTAAAAAAGAATAAGCTCTACACAAAGACGGATTATGGATTGGGCCAATGGGGGCCATTGCCTCGGGGCATATGACTGCTAGGGGCCGCAAGCTTAGTTTGGCACAATGTGAAGTAAATGAAGTTGGCACAGTGTGAAATAAACAAAGCACTTCTGAACATCTTATGACAGCTTTGATACAAGTTGTAGTATTCTGTCTTCTATCTCTTTTTTTATGATGTTGATTTTGATCTTGTGATTGTGGTATATATATATATATATATATATATATATATATATATATATATATAGTAACCTTGGCGCAATGTGTAATGCTATATACAGTATATATGCTCTTTAAAATAAAGGTGCTTTAAAAGGTTCTTTACAGCGATGCCATAGAAGAACCATTTTTGGTTCCGCAAAGAACCATTCAGTCAAAGATTGTTTAAAGAACCATCTCTTTCTTACCTTTTTATAATCTGAAGAATCTTCGTTTACCACAAAGAACATTTACCATCTGAAAAACCTGAAACAGAAAAGTTTTTCAGATGTTAAAGGTTCTTTATGGAACTATTTAGACACATACATTCATATGTTACATATACTAAGTAATTTAATATAGATTTACAGTAGTAACACCAAATTATATTGTATTATATATGATTAATAGCACATTTTCTAATATGATGGTTTCATTCTAAACATGGTGCTTATCTCTAATATGGACATCCAACATAATATATGATATTTGCCATCTGGGGTCCGTTCTTCGTACCTCGCTTACTACATCCAAGATCAAATGACACATCCAAGATCAAATCATCGCACTAACTATGAGCTCGCTATTTCGTTTCTCCGAACGCACCTGTTGTTGATGATTAGTATAGCTGGATGAAGTAATTTGAGATCACTGGGTGGCTTAAAAGGGGCTACGTATCGATAGTAGAAACATTGATCGGCAACTCTTTGATTGGTCGGCGAACATGACGAAGGAGCGCGCTCAGTATTTTTCTGCAGCAGAGCAAGAACTCTTGATTGAGGGAGTTTAATTAAAATGCATGGGAACACTGCAAAGGATGCAAAAGCAAGGAGAGAGGGCTGGCAAAAAGTATAACAAATTAAATGTGTTAATGCTGCCCATGTTACATGTTTTTTCCTTGATATGTTATTTTATTTATATTTTTATTTTTTTATACACTACCGTTCAAAAGTTTGGGGTCAGTAAGACTTGTAATAGTCTTTAAAGAAGTCTACTCATCAAGGCTGCATTTATTTGATTAAAAATACAGAAAAAAACCGTAATATTGCAAAATGTTTTTGCAATATAAAATAATATTTTTTATTTTAACATACTTTACAATAGAATTTATTCCTGTGATGAAAAGCTGAATTTTTATCAGCTGTTACTCCAGTCTTAAGTTTCACATGATCCTTCAGAAATCATTCTAATATGCTGATTTATTATTAGAATGATCAATGTTGGATAATATCAACAGTTGTGCTGCCAAATATTTTTTGGAACCTGTGATGTGTGAATTGTCGTAATTATTTTCTACACTTTCTTGCAAGATACTTTTCTTTTCCCACGTGAGTCAGTCCGCGTCAGTCGTGAGCTTTAACCAATCAGATGTGACCTCGCCATTTCAACCAATCATAACCCGCCTGGAGCGCAGCCTAAATCCTGTTTACATGAAATAAACCTGCTCCCGAGCAGGTTTAAGCTTACGGACCTGTTGCTATGACACCAAGTCCGAGATGAGCATCGAAGAACGAAACAATCCAAGATCAGGACAAATCCACAACAATCAAATCCAGCTAACTGAGTTAGCAACGTACGAAGAACAGACCCCTGAATCTAACAATATCATGTCAACAAATGGAAAAGTCAGCCTGCTGTTAATTATCATGTTAATTATTGTGCCTTTTAGCCCCAAATACCATACTTTTACATATTCTTTCATTATTTAAAAACTGCTGCTTTAATTTTCTTAAACAAAACTGAAAAGATCCATCTCTTTCTTACCTTGTTATAATCTGAAGAACCTTCTTTCACCACAAAGAACCTTTAAAATCTGAAAAAAACTGAAACAGAAAGTTTTTTTTTAGATGTTAAAGGTTCTTTATGGAACTATTTAGATAAAAAGGGTTCAATGATGTGTGTGTCTTTGTATGCACATACATTCATATATTACATATACTTATATAATTTCTTGTTGTTTGGACACTATGCATCTCAAGATTCAAGATCCATTGACTGAGCAAAAATTATAAATAGTAAATTATAAATAAAAAAAATCTAAAATCACCTAAGACATACAAATTTAATATATAAAGTTTTTTAATATATATGTATATAGTGTAGCAGCAATGTGTGCAATCTGCCTATGAAATATGTAATGATATGTTAGAATGCATTTAGCCATACTAGTACCGCTTTGTTAAAACAGGGCAATGCAAGCAGAGTATATAAACAAAGTATGTAAACAATGTAACCAAAGTAATAAAACAATAGTGTAGAAACATATATATCTCACATCAAGAGGGAAGCCTCACAATCTATCATTGACTACACAGCATTGCAAAAGCTATAGAAACATCTGTTTCTGTCATCTCCTGGATTTCTATTAACGCAGCTACAAAATCTGGAATTGAAATCAATGAGTGGCAAGTGCCAAGGATCTGACTCTTCATCATCAAGCCAACACTCCTTGGGTATTTTAGAAATCACTTGGGTATTGGCTTGTTTACTTTTTGGCATATTTTTCCATGAATTAACCAATAAATAACAGCCAAAATAGAGATTTGAATAAACGATGAATACAATTTCAGGTGCACAGGTTAATGATTTGATGTAGTATCATCAAATATCAATTTACTTCTCTCAACCTACACTGAATGTTCTGATGAAATTAACACACTAATGTAACAAATACTAATGAAGTAATGACGTTGAGGTTCCTTTGGCAGGTTTATTAGTGCTTGTCATCCTTACTGTTGTAAAAATGATATATCTCAAAACACGCATTGACATTTTTACGATTATATGTCTCAAATAATTGTCATAACTGCCAGTGAAATCTGTGTAGTGATCGTCAGTTGTCTTTTTTTCCCCCCTTTAAATTGACTATTCAACTGATGGTGCTTCTCAGGAAAACTGACATCTCAAGGTTTGCATATAATCACGTCCTCATGATTTATCATCAACACAACACTGCTGTTAAATTCAGTTTGAGCTACAATCACCCATGTGCCAATGTACACAAAACCTCTTGGCAGCCATCTTAGAAAACCCCTGGGCAGCATTTCTAAACTTCCTGTGTATTTGAATGAGGAAAGACTGAAATCTCCAAAGTTTGTCTGTAAATGTGACATTAAAATAACTTATTTTAAATCAGGAATTATAAAAATGCTATCATAATTTGTGCTTCTATCGCTCAAATTTGAAAAAAGAAGAAAACAAAAATGCCTGCAATTTCCTAAATTTCAAGGTCACTGCACTGTAAAAAAAAAAAAATCCTTCAAAAAGTAGTTTTAACTTAAAATAATTTGTTACCTCGCTGATTAAAATTTTAGTTTTTAAAAATTTTAGTCAAATCAGGAATTATAAAAATGGTATCATAATTTGTGCTTCTATTGCTCAAATTTGAAAAAGAAAAGAAAAAGAAAACAGAAATACTTGCAATTTCCTAAATTCCAAGGTCACTGCACTAAATATTTTTTTCAAAAAGTTGTTTCAACTTAAAATAATTTGTTACCTCGCTGACTTAAAATATTTAGATTTTAAAATTTTAGTCAAATCAGGAATTATAAAAATGCTGTCATAATTTGTGCTTCTATTGCTTAAATTTGAAAAAAGAGAGAAGAAAATAAAAATACCTGCAATTTCCTAAATTTCAAGGTCACTGCACTGTAAAAAAAATTTTTTTCAAAAAGTTTTGAACTCAAAATATTTTGTTACCTTGCTGACTTAAAATATTTAGTTTTTAAATTGTTTTTGTCAAATCAGGAATTATAAAAATGCTATCATAATTTGTGCTTCTATAGCTCAAATTTGAAAAAAAAAAGAAAACAAAAATACCTGCAATGTCCTCAATTTCAAGGTCACTGCACTGTAAAAAACGTTTCAAAAAGTTGTTTTAACTTAAAATAATTTGTTACCTCGCTGACTTAAAATGTTTAGTTTAGCCAACTTGAAATTTTAAAGTTACTTATATAAATTTTTAGTCAAATCAGGAATTATAAAAAATGCTATCATAATTTGTGCTTCTATAGCTCAAATTTGAAAAAAAAAGAAAAAAAATACCTGCAATGTCCTTCATTTCAAGGTTGTTTTTCAAAAAGTTGTTTTAACTTAAAATAATTTGTTACCTCGCTGACTTCAAAATTTTAGTTTAGTCAACTTGAAATTTTAAAGTTACTTAATGTTCATTTAAGTGACAACTGGAATATTTTAGTTGACTAAACTTAAAATTTTAAGTCAGCTGGGTAACAAATTATTTTAAGTTGAAAAAACTTTTAAGTTTTGAAACTTTTTTTTACACTTAGTCCTATTTGAAGTTATCCTAAGAGGAGTAGAAGGGCAGTTTTTAAGCATATTTCGTAAATTAATTCTATTCTAAAGCACATTATAAAAAGCTTAAAATAGATATTTGAAAAAGCAGTCAGATCAAAATTAAGTACAGATACCTCCAAATTATTGCTGTTAACCTGGCATCTGGTGCTAATTTCCTAAACCCTATTTAACTAACTCCAGTTTTCACTGAGATAATGCCGAGACACTCAGTAGGGAATGGGTTCAACACTGCAGCTGAAATTGCCAGTTCAGTCCTAAACAGTGTAAGGATCTATCTCAGCATGTTCAAGAGAAGTCGGACTGAAAGTGCACTCTGCAGTGACCAAACCTCTCATCAGCAGAAAGAATCAAAAGGCTAAGCTCACCTTTGCTGAGGAGCATGTTGTGTGGAGAGAGAAGAATTGCTCCAAAGCTCACTCTAGTGATGAGAGCAAGTTTGATGGAAAACATTTTGTTCAGCGTCAAACTGAGGAAAGACTGGAGCCCAAGTGGGTAAAGAAGTCAGTTAAAGGTGAAGGAGGAAGTGCCATAGTTTGGAGGATGTTTTCTACAGCAGGAGTTAGGCTTTTTATACAGCTACATGGCAGGATGAATGCAAATGTTTCTCAGAAGCTCATTTAGTTCCTTCCCTGTCAGCATCTCCCAATCAGCCTGCAATTTTCATGAAAGACAATGCCCCTGACACACTGAAAAAATGCAGTTCCTTAAATCTAAGAACACTGAAATAATGAAATGGTTGGCCCAGAGTCCTGATCTAAACCCAACTGAAAATAACAGAGTTATAGCTAAGAAACCCACTACTAAACTATGAAAGAGAGTGGAAGAATGTAGCAAGATCACACCAGTGCGGCATAACTAGTGATGTCCAGCTGCCGCAGATGTGCTCAAGTCATTTGAAGCAAGTGCCTCTACACTTCCTACTAATTTCGGACAGCTGTAACCCTCCAAAATTTTAGTTTTAATCTTATTTTGTGCTTCGGTGGCTGCTGTTTTTTAATTTTGATCACTATGTTTTCCACAAAATAAAGGTTTTTGTTGAAACTGGTTAGTAGAACAGTGATATACACAGCTATACAGTTAATATTTCTTCAAACTTTGAGTGATGGAGGTTTGATCTCTACTGTAAATAAATAAAATGATATATAGATAAATAATGTATATACAGCTAAACCAAAAATGATTCAGACAGCAGATATTATTTTATTTTTTTAATAGTGGGTGCAGCACACTATTGTCCATTTATGTAAGTGAGGATAACAAAATAAAGTAAACTGTGATATATTATACCCAAATAATATATCATGCAGTGGACTACCAGTAAAATTTGGGACCAAAAATTATGCAGACACTTTAAACTGACCATATTTTGCTTAAGTGTTTTTTCTTTAATTGTTAATGCAACCTTTTTACACCACAGACTGAACAAAATTAAGCATTGCTTGGCAATTGATCAAAAAAGCATTGAAAGTTGTGTAAATATTGTCATACTAACAGTTTCTGAATTTTTGGTTAATTGTAATCCATTACATACCCTTCTGTCAAAGTCATCTGGAATTATCAAGATGAATTTGTTCTGACACAGTTGTCATATTTTATTACAGTTTTGTAAACTATAGCGAATAAACTGTGATAATGTGAGAAATGTTGAAGGTGTCAGAATAAATTTTCATTTGACTGTATATATATATTATATTATATATTATGGGTCAAAGCGGAAAAAGGGTTTAAGCATAAAAACAATAAGTGTAATACTGCTTTAAATTATTGTTGTTTTTCCAAAAAAATACTAAAACTTTTTCTGTTTAATTTAATTGCATTTTTATTTAGGTTTTTCAGAGCAAAAAATAAATATCCTACATTTTTCCGTAATTTACAGAAGACACCCATTAAAATGTCACTCAGAGTAACAATCTTGTCAGGCATATTTACAACAAAAATCAATTTATGACATATAAAAATACGAAATTACTTTCACCCCAAATACTAATTAGTTATAATTCTACATTTTTAAAATTTGCAACTATCCTAGGTTTTGCCCATTTGTCAGTAAGATTTTGTTTACTAATTTAAAACACAATAAAATTGAATATGCTTCTTATTCTTTTATATATTTTAATATATACAAATCAGAATAAGCATGTTTAAATTTTTACAGAAATATTGTGTTAGACTGAATGACAATGTAACATTATTTCAAACAAATTTTGACATTTTATTCTCCAAAAACTTATTTGAAACCTTAAAAGTAGACACTTTACTTACATTTAATGTGCTTTGATGTAAAATCACTTTTGTACATTTCTTTTGATGTGGACATCTTCACTTGTTTAACCCACACATCCACAAGTAAATAAACATACAGTTCCTCTATTTAAAAAAAGTGATTGACTCTTAACTGTGGTACTATAGCCTGCATATTGAGTATTACGACTTCCCCCATTAATTTTTATAAGAGTGGAACATCTCTTACTCTTGCGTCTCTGGATACAACCAAAGCAATGTGTCGATGTGTAATGAGCCCATGTGAACATAACGACGGTCTTCAAAACCTGGATTGCTGGGAACCAATGTTGTTTGCTTTCATCACCACAGATGCTTGAGTGCATGTCATTAAAGTGTGTGTGTGCGTGTTCAATGGCTTTCCCTAAAGTGAGCTCATTTGGGCCTGTGTTTTATGTCATTAGCCTCTTGATTGAACAATAATTGCTGAAGGTTTGTGGATCACTATTGGTTGTGCTTTTGTGAAATTAAAAATCAATATGCTTCATATTTGCCACACGCCTCAAGGACAGCAAATTCACACCTATATTTCCCTCTCAGCCTGATAACGACAGCTGTTGTTATTGCATGGTTTCAAGTTATTATGTTCATACATAATAAATTTAGCTAATAATTGTAGTCATAAAGTGAAACACATTGTGCTGGTTCGTAAGTCACGGGGGAGATTATATGAAGCCTTTAACATCTTATCACGCACAAACAAATTAGCATTAATTCCAAGGGAGTGATGTCTGGATAACACACGCGTGCGGATGGCAGCGTAGCGAGGTGATGCAACGCGCCTTGTGGGTCACGGATCAGCAAATTGAGTACCGTCAGCATTTAAGGCCTGCTTGAGGCAGCTGGGGTAACGCTGAAATTATACACCTTTCTGCTAGCCATCCTTCACATTCAAACAGGGGCCACCGTCTACTATTTCACACCATGGAAAACCCACACGAGCTGTTTTCTCTCTCTCTTTCTCTCACGGCTGGTTGATTTATAAGAGTCGGCTGAGTAATGTTAGACCGTTGCTACATTTGGTTCATGCCTGTCTGCTGTACCTGGGCAGGAGGTTTGTTTGAAAGGTAAGCTAAGAGCCGTCTTATTTTTGGCAGAACAGCTGTGGCGTGTTAAAGATCTGAAGTACATCACTGCAAGACTAAATTGTTGCAAATGAACCATTGTGGCAACATTTAATTGTGCAATTCATGCTAATAGAACGTATACAACAGTTGTGATGAGGTATTTCGATGCTTAAAAAAAAACATAATACATCATCTTTTTGAAACATGTGGTCATGAAAGCGGTTTGCCATCCTAGGGGAATAATACAGAAGATGCAATTAGTCTGATTCTCACCTAAAATGAAGGCTGTTAGCTGGTTTTCTCCATTATACTATTAAAAGTAAATGCAGTTCCAATTCAGATACAGCTAGTGTTTGCATAGTCAATCTACAGTCTCTTATCTGTCTGTCTAAATACACATCAAAAAATCTAATTTGTAAAGGTGCAATAGAATGCATTGATACAATATTTTAAAGGGGTCATCGGATGCCCATTTTCCACAAGTTCATATGATTCTTTAGGGTCTTAATGAAAAGTCTATAATATACTTTGGTTAAAAATTCTCAATAGTAGTGTAAAAAACACCCTTTTACCTTGTCAAAATCAGATCTGCAAAAACTCAACTCATTTTATTACATGGTCCCTTTAAATGCAAATGAGCTCTGCTCGCCCCGCCCCTCTCTGCTCTGGGATTATGAGCTGTAATGTTTACTTTAGCCGCATTTATCAGCGTTTAGCCGTGTTTAGTTGCATTTAGTGGCGAAACTTGCCAACAAGCACATTACTAAGAAAGGCCATTCGCAAAGATGCATAAAAAACCCTTATACTCACTTCTGCTGTGGGTGAAGCTGCATCAGGAACAATTCACACCAACATAGCGGCATATGTCGATCAGGATCGGCGCTTTCTTTTTAAAAACGAAAGTAACGTTAACTTAACACAGTTAACTTAATTTTAAATTCTGCTCTGTCTGACTTCTGGTATCAACTTTTCAAGTTTTAAAGGATTACGTAATGTTGACTCAAAAATAACCATAAACCATAAAATACACCAGAAATGATCATATAAGTAATCAATTTTAATTGTGCGCTCTAATTTAAATCTTCAGAATCCATATGATTGCTTTTTGTGAGGAACAGACCCCAATCAACTCCCAATCAATGAGTCTTTAATCAACAATCTTTGTCTCCATTCTCAGTAGCGACTCCAAAATCCCAAACTTTTCTTTCAGAAATTGCCACCTCAAGAAGCGTTACACAGTTTTACGCCACAAAACTGATATCAGATGCCCATTAGCTCTCGCCCGCTTCATTACCAATTGCGTCAAGCTATTTTTGTGATTGCATGTGATATGTGAACATTCACAGAGTGGATTAGGAAAAAATAGGATAATTCAGGATATTTAAACTAAAGTCTGTATAAAGTAATATTAAATATGTGTTATTTTCTGCTCTCAAATGCTGGGGGCGTGTCTGCTGTCAGCGCTGAAACCACGCCCACTCGCTGAAAAGCTGCCACCTTTCTCAGTTGACAAATACCACTACAACCTGTTTTGTAAATTATAACAACCAGGTAATATGCATTTATGTGACAAAAACATATCTAGCTAGCAAACTGTAGGCTTTAGTAACTAACAGTAATTGTGATTGAGCGGGCGAACCACTGATGCTAATACGCTTTCGTTCTTAGTGTTAGGGGAGGGTCTATCCTCAGTGGCTCCAGTTCATCACCAATATATGATTTTAGGCCCAGCCAAAAAATCCTAAACACAAAAATTCTGTACTACATATTTCACAGTCTTCGTAATGTGTTTCAGCAATGCTGTAAAAAGTGACCGTGAATTTAATGGTAAAAACCTGTTCAATGGTTAACA
The DNA here is from genome assembly GCF_049309525.1 of Garra rufa. NCBI lineage: Eukaryota > Metazoa > Chordata > Actinopteri > Cypriniformes > Cyprinidae > Garra > Garra rufa. The sequence goes on along the minus strand of NC_133373.1, from coordinate 2,942,847 downwards.
GTAAGTTCTCCTATTTACAATGAAAAACTGCATCGGACATTGCATGTGAAGGGAAAAAGAACGTCAAATTTACAGTGAATAACCATAAATCGATATTCCCAGAAATCCCCGCATTGCATTTTTTTTTAAATTTGATGGGGGTTTTTAAGTTTTAAGTTAAAACCGTAAAACTTAAAACATCGCTACTGCATTTTTTTATTCGGTAATATTCCAGCAACCACAGCTGCCATTTTTTTACCGTAAATTTTATGGATTTTTATTTATTTATTTATTTATTTATTTTACAGTGAATACATTTATGACATTTATAAATTATTTTGAAACAATTCTCTAAACTGCATTTACACAGACTGTAATTCTGCTCTATATTTCACAAAATTATTGTATAACACTTGAAGAGACAGCAAATGCAACACACATCATTTGGCTACTTTGGTCCTACTTTTTGAAATTTTAGCAACAAATAGTGAGTTTAGTGGTAAAAAAAATCTGTAAAAATACTACAGTGAAAAGTTAAATTGTTTACAGTAAGTTCTCATACTATATATGGTAAAAATTTGTATTGGACATTGCATGTCATTTTACGTTAACATACCATTTTCAGAAGTGAAAAGAACATTCCCAGAATTCCTTGCATTACATTTTTTTAAATGTATTTTTGTTTAAATAACTGTTTCTTCTTAGTTGTTTTCTTATCAGTATTGTACATTAGGATTGTATGTTACATCTAATGTTGTTAAATTAATGTTTATTGCATTATTTAAGTTTTATGTGTGTTACTATGATGGTGTTTAGTGTTTGTGTGAATGACACTGTGCACCTTCTATATATGTTAATATTTTAAAAGCTGCTTTTGATGGGCTTTGGGTTATCATGGGACTTTCTCATTACCACCTGCTTTTGGGGTTTATTACACAGACTTTAATTCTGCTCTATATTTCACACAAAATTATTGTATACCACCCAAGAAGACTGCAAATGCAACACACATTTGGCTACTTTGGTCCTACTTTTTGACATTTTACCAGCAAATAAATTATGGCAATTATACTTTTATGTCTGTATACTTTATGTACTGTATTTTTAAGAAATATAAATTCATAAATTTATATTTATAAATTGTATACTCTCTATACAGTTGGTTATGTTTAGGTTTAGGGGTATGGTTAAAGGATCTAAAATATATCTATAAAATAGTAAAAATGTAACTATAAAAATATGATATAAAAATATTTATGTTTTTGTCACAATGTAAAAACGCAATAATGTTTACGCTTTAGATTTTGTCGATACAACCAAATTGTACTTAGTATTTATTCAAATGTGCAAAAAAAAAAAAAAAAAAAAAAAAAAAAAAAAATATATATATATATATATATATATATATATTTTTTTTTTTTTTTTTTTTGTTCCAGTAAATGTTATGCACTAATACCTACAAATAAACATTAAAACCAGCTTGGATAGTTTGACTTCGCAAAAACCAGACCGGGGCCATTTCAATCTGACTAAAGCATTAGTACGGCATTTTAAAGAAGCTAAATTATTGCTTTAGTCTGACTGAAATCAAACTTTTTAAACTGCATGTAAACATGCCAAGCTGCATCTTTCAAGAAAAGTCTGTTTACACATATTTGCAACACCTCTGGGCAGCCATTTCATACAAAACCAACACCGTACTTGAATTTCTTTAATGTTTACTTAATGCTAATTGAGCAGATTTCAGGTTGATCCAGGGAATTGTTGATTGTGAAGTGAACTTACACAATACAAGACGTGCACTTTCTCCCATTCAGAAAAATACCAGTGAACCGTCTTGGTATATATACAGTCTTTCCATTCTTCCTTTATCATCAGGTGTTACCTTTAAGCTAAAAGGAATTTGCGCAGCTCTACATGGGATAATATATGAGAAAGAGGTCTCATATCTGATCAACTGTAAATCACTCAGCCGATTTTACTTTCCATTCCTCGCTTTCATCTCCATCGATCGTGAAAGGAGCAAGACAAGACACATGGGTGGGAGTGAAATCTTTTCTACAGTCACCTTGATGAAAGTCCAGGTTTCTGCTTGTGATTTTGAAAGCCCAAGCGCTATTCATCTCCAGATGTGCGTGTCAGGCGCCTCCACACTTGCGTTTCAAGATGTGATTTGTCTGTTTATCCTGGGACTAAGTGGTAACGTAGCATGCTAAGCTTGTAGAATGACATGAAAGGCCAGAATAGACATCATCAAACGGCCATAACCCTGCTTAGTTCTACATGCCGGACTAGCGTAGCAGGCTAGTGTGACTAACTCTGCGCAGCCATCTGGATGTCTTCATCTGTCAACTACAAAATCTGTGTACAAGTGCGCAAGTGTCCCTGTAGTCCGTACGGAGCGGGAAACTGACACATAGGGAAATAGAGATAGTCATGTTGTTGACATGATAATCATGAGAGCAGTGCCTGTGGAAATATATCATTTTTTTTCTCGCTTTTAATCTTTTCATAAACACGTATTTCATTTCAGGGTAAACTGAATAGTGCCCCATAAAGAGCTTATTTAAAGACACAGTTATACATAGCGCTTATATATGCCTGTGACGTGAATCCAGCAGGACAAGAGTCTTAAAGTCGTCTGGGGAAGCTTTGTCTGACAAATACATGGATTTAAAGTCAAACAGAGTGTGTTTTACTTCCCAAATGAGCGATAACCCTTAAGAAAAAGAAATTTATTCAAGTGTGCTATTAGTATACTTCTTTTAAACTAAAAAAATAGGAAAGTGTACTTTCAGTCTACTTTTTGTGTATTAAATACAGTTAAGTATACTTGACTTATACTTAGAAAAAGTCTAAATATACACTGCAAAAAATGCTTTTCTTACTTAGATTTTTTGTCTTGTATCCAGCCAAAATATCTAAAATTTCTTGAATCAAAAAGGAATTTCTAGACGAGTACAAATTATTAAGTAAAACTTAATTAAGTAAAAATAAGTGAGTTTTTGCTTAGAACAAGCAAAATACTGTAATCTGCCAATGAGGGAAGCAAAAAATCTCATTTCAAACTGAAAACAAGATTATTTTTCTTACCACATTGGTAGATTATTTTGCTTGTTCCAAGCAAAAATCCAATTAATTTTGAGCAGTTTTTTTCTGAAAACAATACAATAATTGTTACTCGTCTAGAAAATTCTTCTTGATTTAAGAATTTTTAGATATTTTGGCTGACAAAAGACCAAAAATCTAAGTAAGAAAAGCATTTTTGCAGTGTATTTGAGCTATACTTGCGCTATACTTGTACTAGGGGTGCTATTGCACATCTTCTGTACAGAATTCCCAAAACACAAGTGAAGAAGAAACCGAAACAACAGATGCTTCCACATGTGATCTAACACAATCGTCAGACATAAAACAGCATCAAAACCATAGATATGGACAACTGTGTAACGTTATGGAATAAAATGTTGACCCATGAAGAGATAATAATAACTGCCAAGCTTTGTGGTACTGATCGACTCCATCTACGTTTTTATTAGTCTTTTTGTTTAAAATGTTGTTTATTTATTTTTCTATTTATAAAACTTACCCACATTTAATATAAATAATAGTGTTTATAAAAAAGAATGCATGAAGCTAGAAAAAAAAATGTTTTTGCTTACCAGCAGATGCCCTGTTCTTTTTTCTGATGTTTTGTATGTTCATATAACAAAATATATACAAATTAATACCTAAATAGGGACATAGTATACTTAAAGTATGATGTAAAGTTCACTTAAAGAAAACTCTCGAGTATACTTGCAGTATAAACTTACTGAACTAGTAGTTTACTATACTTCAAAGTGTACTAAAAAAGCATAAAAAGTATTTAATTAGTAAAGTATCAGTATACCTGTATGTTCACTTTTAGTGTACTTGCATTACACACTGAAAACACAGATGTAAACTAGTTGTGTACTCAAAGTTTACTACTGTTATACTTTTATATACTAGAAAGTGGGCCAATTTAGTCCCAAGGAGTATTAAAATAGTACACTTAAAAGTATACTACTAGTGCACTGATATATGTATACTTACTACATAATGTATACTTAAAAAATATACTTGAACTTTACTTAAGTACACTTAATAAAATAAACTTGAAGCATACTTCTTTTTGGTAAGAGAAACTCCTCATATTTCACACACATTTTGAGTACAAAACACAAAAGCTGTGGTTAAAAGCTCAAATCAGTTTTGTTTGACTACTAATAATACTCACATAAGAAACATGAGCAGGCTTTGGTTTCTGGTCTTTAATGAGCGCAGATCAATCAATGCATGGAGTTTATTGCCGCCTCTGGTGACAGACTCTCATAGCTCAAGATTCAGGCAGTCCCTCTTCTGTCTCTGATTTGTACTGCATGGCGACTGTAGCTCTGTACATAATTAAATTACAGATAAAAAGAGCTTTGTTTTTCATGTTACTCTGACAATTAGTGGAGTTAAACAGCCCCGCTGTCGAAACTGACAGATCACTGCAACATGCTTTCACCGACACAAATGAGGTGTCATTGTCTTTCCTCTAGACAAACACTGTGGGAGTGACCTGCCACAATAGACGTTTGAAATTGATGCACAAGTTAAATTTCATTAATTGTTGTTTTTGAAAAGGGTAAAAGGAGATATGATTAAATCCCCTCAGTTCGCTTTAGCTTGAAAAGTAATGGTTGCTTTTTGAAAAGTGTACTGTCTAAAGGGCAATCTATAATTGAAAAAGCTGGTAGGCCATTTGTGGTAGTGGGCCAAAAAAATCTCTCAGAACTGCATTTTTTAATTATTTAATTATTAGCCAGCACAGATAACAAGTTACCCTATTTAAAATGTAATAAGCAGTGTAAATATTTCAGTTAGTTTATTAAAGTTATGTAACTGATTGCATTTTATTACTTTTTGATTACTTTTCTACATTTCAAATTAATGTTTATAACTGTGAGTCATTACCAGGTAGGGTACTACCTTACAGTAGTACTCAACACTGATTACTGTCAGATGTTTTAAAATACTTTATCACTTAAATTAAAATGATAATAATTTAAAGCACAGCTGGAGCAAAATCAAACTTTGGTACCTCTTTTTTACTTCAGTCATTGCTCTGAAAATCATAGCAGGAAAGAGATATTAATACAAAAATATTCTGATGTAACCCCCTTCGTTACCATTTTCAAAAGTAACTATAATTTAATTACACTTTTTTTTTTCAGCAACTAGTTACTTCCCAACACTGTTTATAAATACACTGTAAAACATGCTTTTCTTACTTAGATTTTTTGTCTTGTTTCCAGCCAAAATATATATTTATTAAGACTAATACAATTTTTTTGACTAATAAAAATTATTGTCTTCTTTTGGAAAAAAATACTCAAAATTAAGTGCGTTTTTGCTTGAAACAAGCAAAATTATCTGCCAATGGGGTAAGAAAAAAAATCTTGTTTTCTGTTTGAAATATATTTTTTTAAATAATATTTTGCTTGTTCTGAGCAAAAACTTAATTTTTACTTGTTTTTTTTTTTTTCTGAAAACAAGAAAATAATTTTTACTTGTCTAGAAAATCCTTCTTGATTTAAGAATTTTTAGATATTGTGGCTGGAAACAAGACAAAAAAATCTAAGTAAGAAAATCATTATTTGCAGTGTATGTGACCCTGGACAACAAAACCAGCCTTAAGGGTCATTTTTCTTATTGAATTTACAATTTTTGCTGAATAAATAAACTTTCCATTGATGTATAGTTTGTTAGTATAGGACTATATTTGGCCAAGATACAACTAATCTGACGGTGCAAAAAAATCTAAATATTGAGAAAATCGCCTTTAAAGTTGTCAAGATGAAGTTTTTGGCAATGCATATTACTAATAAAAAATATTTATATATATATATATTTATGGTAGAAAATTTACAAAATATCTTCATGGAACATAATCTTTACTTAACATAATGATTTTTGGCATAAAAGAAAAAAAATATAATTTTGACCCATACCATTACTTAAGACTGGTTTTGCGGTCCAGGGTCACATATGTATTTTTTCATAAAGAAAATATGAATATACACAACTATTCAAAGGTTTATAATGTTTGTAAAAAGAAAAAGAGAATCAATACAGTAAAAACAGCAATACTGTGAAAAACTATTACAATTTAAAATGTTTTCTATTGTATACACTGCAAAAAATGCTTTTCTTAGATTTTTTTTTTACTTGTTTCCAGCCAAAATATCTAATAATTCTTAAATCAAGAACCATTTTCTAGACAAGTAAAAATTATTTTCTTGTTTTTAGTAAAAACAAGTCAAAATTAAGTGGGTTTTTGCTTAGAACAAGCAAAATAATCTTATTTCAAACAGAAAACAAGATTATTTTTCTTACCCCATTGGCAGATTATTTTGCTTGTTTCAAGCAAAATCACCCTTAATTTTGACTTGTTTTTACTGAAAACAAGAAAATAATTTTTACTTATCTAGAAAATCCTTCTTGATTTAAGAATTTTTAGATATTTTGGCTGGAAACAAGTAAAGAAATCTAAGTAAGAAAAGCAGTGTAATATATGAAATTTACTCTAGTCTTCAGTGCCACATAATCCTTCAAAATTCATTCTAATATGCTTATTTTTTATTATTAATGTTGAAAACAGCTGAAAAAGCAATGTACAGCATTTATTTGAAACAAACTTTTTTTTTGTAACAATAATTTAAAATTCTTTACCATCACATTTAATCAATTTAAAATATTTAATTTAAATATTACTGACTCCAGACTCCAAACCCATCATGCCTTTATATATCACATTAATTTACACAGCCAGATCTGTTAAGCAGCCAAACAAAAAAAAGTGTCCTAATTATTTTACACTTTAGAACATGTCTTACAAAACAAAACCAGTACAGGTTTAGATCTGTGATTACACCAGAGGACAATGTAAGGTAAATGTTAGTCAGCTCGCAGCAATCCCTGAGTAATTTTAAACACCCCCAATTTTGTCTGGATCTGTTGGGACACAATATTACTAACCGATATAAAGAACTAAAACTTTCCCAGCAAGTGCTAACCAAGCCCATCCATCCACAAGCTTTCAGTCCCTCTGGATATTAAATCTCTGGGTGGTTTTCCCTTCAAGCCCTCAAAGAATCCAGTCTCCACCCAGCCTGAATGAAGGGATCAGGCCGACTGAAGGTGTTCCACTATCATTATAAACAAGTGGAAAATATATATTATAGCTTTTAATAATACTTTTGGCCTGCTCCTCAATTTATTTCAGCTCAATTGTTTAGCTCCAGCAGATTGACTGGGAAACTATTTAAAAAAACAACAACATGTAGTCCTGAAGGAAAATAACAGAATAGAACGGCATGTTATTGCCTGCTGATGAAGAGATCTAGACTAAACTCTTTGTGCAGTGAAAAACGCCGCAAATAAATGCCATAAAGATCAGACATAATAAGAACACCTTGAGCAAGTCATGTCCTAGTTTTTCACGCCTTCTTTGTTGGATACAAGCACTTGAGTGTAGGCAGACATTTATAAATGTGGTCAATTCGCTCACTTGAAGTGGTATCCCTCGAGGGTCGACATGTTTGCCATGGTTTTTGGAGTAAAGCTATTGCTTTTAAGTCCCGAATAACATTTGCATGAGCTATAGGTAATTTCTAAAATATTGCTTTGGTACTCTAGTACACTTCACCCAACCTCTGCCATTTTGTTTCAAAATTGGTAAAATGACAATAATGGTTAGTGTTATCACTGGAGGATGCTACTTCTTCTTAGGGAAGATGCACTAAAGACCTACTCAGAATGAAGTATCCTCTAAAATGATTAGCTCTTTGTGAGGGCTCGGCTTAGAGCTCCATGTGGAGTCAGGTATAACGTCGCTTACGCAAACCGTCATCTCCACATGACTACTATAGTCTAATCCCAATGCAAACAAAGGAATTCATTTAACTAATGCCATGGCAACATGAAGCTGATGAGGACTCACTAATGTGGCTGTTTAATGCGTATTCAGAGTTAAAGATTTGGAATTTTTAGTTTTTGAGTTAAACCAAAATGAAGAAAAGTGCAACATGTGGAAAGCCTAACCAGGCGCTATCACTCGAGACTCCGTTGAATGAAAATGTTAATGAGCATTTTGCTGATTATAAATATTCAAACATGAATTCATACATGCGTACATGGTTTAATCCGGCTCAGAAAACAAATGCTCATAAGAATACCCATGCTGATTTGAACTAGTTTAACCTGTTTAATCCCAATTTTTTTTCCCAGACATGGAAATATCCAAATGTGTCATAAGCAGTGTTACTTTTAAAAGTAATGCATTATAATATTGAGTTACTCCCTAATAAAGTAACTAATTACGTTACTTAGTTACTTTTTATGGAAAGTAATGCATTACGTTACTTTTGCATTACTTTTTAAATCTGGGTAGGGCTTGCTTGTTTGTTTTCAATATAAAAGGTTCTATTTTTGGCAAATGTAAAAGCCTCAAGTTTAGAGAAAAGTAAATTCACGTCTGTAAAGTAGACCGCGGAAGAAACAAATGTCAACTCTTCAGCAAAAAAAAAAAAAAGGAAAACATTATTTTGAGTATTTTTTGCTTATTGAATTGGATCATCGAAGGTCGGCAGCAAAGACATCGGTTAATAAAATGGGATTAAATACATAAAGGATATTTGCATTATTTAACATATTTAATTATTGCAGGTTTGCATCGAATTTTACTGTTTTTATTCATTTTGAGGAATGCTGTGTCTGTTTTTTTTTGTGAGTGAGATTATTTTTTGCATGTTCACATTTATTCTAGAACTAAAGTAACATCTTACTCACAATTTCTCTTAAGATGGGGACAGGAGAGCTTTTAATCAATAAATGGGGGAAAAGTAACTGGTGTTACTTATTTGAAAAAGTAACTCTATTTTCTTGTCAATTAAAAAGTAATGCATTACTTTACTAGTTATTTGGAAAGAGTATTACATGTAATGCGTTACCCTCCGCACTGGTCATTAGTAACCCTTTGACATAATCAATAATTAGTTTTGGTACATTTTTGGAAAAGTGTGTAAAACATTTGAACTTTTGATTTAGTGCAATATTTTGTAAAGTGCAATCTTTTCTAAGACATGCATTGGATTTATATTGTAAACCTAAGTCCACTGTTATCCATTTTTACTCATCCTATGACAACACTCAACAAAACTGATTATATGTGAATTTATTTATGAATACTAGACACCTTAGAGATAATGTGTAAAAAAAATCTTTGTCATATCTTTAGGTTGACATACTTTCCTAGCATTATGTTTTGGAGCTTTTATGCAAACATCATCGTCTCATGGTGCAAAAAAGAAATAAACTGCTGTGGTCATGTGACAATTTGCACTAACCATGTGAAACTGCACATATTTAATTGAGTCCCTTTATTTTTTCATATTTACAGAGAAAGTGGATTAAATGGGTTCAGATATATGCTACGAAAGTATGTCCATCCAAAACAGTACTAATTTAATACGGCGATATTAGGCAACATGGAAATGTGCAACACAGGAGCGTGCATCAAGGGTAAAGAGGATTAGAAATCATTTGCATAATAAACAGGCCAAACAGCAAAAAAATAAATAAGAAAACAGAGGTAAATAAACCTTGAAATGAGTCCTTGTCTACCTCCATCCATTTGTGATGCACAGAGTTTATTAATCAATATTTGGGGGCATAATTACAGTTGTTTTACTCATTCTAGGAAATGGAGATTCATAAGTGACCTGTAACAAATGCATCATACGTTCGGGGGGTAATGAGGTCCCTTTCATGCTTTCATTTATCAGTGATTTGGCAAGTCATCTGAGCAGCAGGAAATTAACTTTACACTTTTTAATTGTGTTTTGTGTTTATCTCGATTCCTTGGCGCCGCTTAAAACCCCAGCAGCTCAATCTTCATGGTGAACGTTTCTTGAGCAGTAACGCATATAATGAATCAATGCATCCACACCCATTGCCCAGAATCAGCAGGGCACTTTGCTTCATTAGGCGACCTTCGGAAAAAACACAGCAGTCAATGTTTATCTGTGTTTGTCTGTCTCAATGTCTTTATAACAGACCTCCTGCCCTTCACCCACCAATCAACAAGAGTTTCACTTTTATTTTCAGAAAACACTCTGTATGTTTGTCAGTGAAATATGTATGTAATGTAATTGACAGTAATAAATACTAAAAGTTACTTAAAAGTGATGCATTACAATATTGAGTTACTCCCTAAAAAAGTAACTAATTATGCTACTTAGTAGCTTTTTATGCAAAGTAATACATTACATTACTTTTGCATTACTTTTTAAATCTGGGCAGGGCTTGCTTGTTTGTTTTTGATATAAAACGTTATATTTTTGGCAAATGTAAAAGCCTTTTCACACCAAAAGCCTCAGGCTTAGGGAAAAGTAAATTCATGTCTGTACAGTAAACTGCAGAAGAAAAAAATGTCAACTCTTCAGCAATAAAAAAAGGAAAACAAATGTTCGATTATCTTGAGTAATTTTTGCTTATTAATATGGATGCACTGGATCGTCGAAGGTCAGCAGCAAAGACTTTGGTTAATAAAATGGGATTAAATAAATAAAGGATATTTGTATTATTTAACATATTTAATTATTGCAGGTTTGCATTGAATTTCACTGTTTTTATTCATTTTGAGGAATACTGTATGTTTTTTTTTTTTAGTGAGTGTGATGAATTAATGCATGTTCACATTTATTCTAGAACTAAAGTAACATCTTACTCACATTTTCTCTCAACATGGGGACAGGAGAGCTTTTAATCAATAAATGAGGGAAAAAGTAACTCAGATATTTTCTTGTCAATTAAAAAATGAATGCGTTACTTTACTAGTTACTTGGAAAAAGTAATAATATTAAATAACTTGTGTTACTTGTGTTACTGTGAATAAATGCTACTAAATACTGATTAACTATATTTGTTACTTATTTTCTTGAATTCTGTATTTACTCCTAGATTTATTTATTTATATAAAATCCTTAATATTGAATGTCTATAGAGATACAAGCAAACATGAAAACAACCACAAAAGCAGACCTACTGTGTATATTTTTTGCACCCTTAGATTTCTTATTTTCAAATAAATGCATCTCGAACAAATATTATCCTATCCTAACAAACCATGTGTCATTGGAAAGCTTACAGTATTTAGTCAGCTTCAATAAGATGTTTAAATAAAAAATGACCCCTATGACTGGTTTTGTGGTCACATATGTTCTAACATTTCCTAACATTTTTTACTTTTATGTGGAATGTGAATTCTCTGGAAAACTGAACACACACACACACACACACAAACACACACACACACACACACACACACACACACACACACACACACACACACACACACACACACACACACACACACACACACACACACGCATATAAAGGAGCTATTTGGCTTCTAAAAAACATTTTTATTGCTGTAACTCAAATAGTAATGTGACATTAGCTGAGTGACGAAACAAAGTCTTGACATTGCAATCTATGAGAATGCGTTTCCAAAACAGCTGCCAGACACGACAGGCACCATGATGAGGTTTGCGAAGGATTTATTTGCTGATGATGCAATGCTCTTCAATGACTTGGGAAAAATATAAACGCTTCCTCGGATGTCGTGACATGCTTGTCTGCCCTACCCAAAGGTTCAAGTCTTATCTTGATAGAGTAGTTTCCGTGCAAGAAAGGGAATGCATTGCAGGGAAAGGCACCTCACTAAGTTTGTTTTGATGTGCTCACTGTTTTAATATTTCATTTAACCTATGGCTTTTTAAACATTAAATTCGAGTATACATTATTTCGAACCTAACATTAAAATAGTATCTTTTGAACACATAGTGCAACAAAGTATCTTAATCTTAAAGTTCGGTCTGGTTTAGACTAAAATTGAGGATCCGCCTTCGCTTCAAAGCGATTCGTCCGCGTTGTTACACCGCGCGCCAAATGTGGGTGTGCTCTCTGTCAGTCAAGATGAGTGACACGCTGAATGCTCTAAGCCCCGCCTCTCAGCTGCCGATGCTATTTGAGTGAGAGACGGCTGTTTTATTCACCCAGAGCTGGTTGCCGGAGCGTCGTCAATGGGAAGGGAACGCCGCGTTGGAAAAAGCGCACACTGTTTAGCCAACTTTCAACTGCACCATGGTTTGCACCTCAGTTTCGTGTTTGTGGACTATATTTTGCCTTCATTTATGTTTTTATGTGAGCACTGGAATAGCACAGAACACAAGAGAGGGTGAGTGCGAAAGTTTCCTTCATTGCATCCTGACAGCGCGAACGCGAGAGCGAGCAAATCAGTAGTTAGAGCAGATACAGTATCGACAGTGTGACAGACAAACAGACAACATTTCTTGGTTATCACGATACACTGTGTTGGAGATCATGAGGATGTGTTTCTTTGACGCGCAGACTTTCGCTAATCAGACGCGAAGACGAGTGATTTACAAATGCACATCGCAAATAAACATGATAGACAATATTTATCTGGTTAAGCTTAAGCTCCTGGTTATCACGTTCTGGTTTTATCGGAAAACACTCCGTGCTTTCCATTTACTGCAAAGAGACAACAGCAACACCAAAACTTGAAAAGATCCGCTTGATGTGCCTTGTTAACCAAAAGCGCAATAGGAATACAGTCATTTCTGCAACTTGACTGCAACATGTATTGTGCTTATTATTTATATAAAATACTCATGGGATCATCTTCAGTTAGTGCTAGTAAAGGATTTATACAAGTGCTTCTGTATTACCAAGTTATCGAGTGCAGATTTAGTATAAAGAGCAGTGTGTTTCCACCATACTACATGTCTGCACTGCAAATATGCCTATATCAAACACATCTACATCGACTATATGAGCTATAGCTTAAGCCGAAGGTGATGAAATATGAATTGAAGGATCATTCAATTCTGTATATCGGTTAAATAGATACAAATTGATCTGATGTATGTTTCTTGTAGTTCACTTTGAGATGTATTGATAGCCTACTCAAGACGAATATATTTATCATCATGTTGTTTATTTTTTAAATTAAGATTCTGATTTTAGCGAATGCTCTTTTGCGAGTTTATTTAATCAAATGATCTATTTGCCTATTTAACCATCTCCGTATAGTCATTTGAACACTAAAACCAGGTAACGCTTCAGCGAAGTGTTTTTAAATAGCAAAACAGCGATTAATTTCGCAGGCGATGAAGTCGTAACCTGCGCTGCGCTGGGTGCGCGTATCCGCGTAATGTCCTTTAGCGGTTCAAACGAAGGAACTTTACGGATTTCTCGATCTCCTTCACCAAAAGCGAAAGCGTGCCAGTCGGTTATATTGACACATGAACAGGTGTCGCACAGGTTTCAGAGGTGCGAGGTGCTCGTTGCCATAAATCTCCACCGCTGTCTGCTGAAAATGGGTCAAACTGCGCGCGCTGTCTCACATTTGGTTTGTATCCGCGCTCCCTCGCGATGTAAAATGCTTCTGCAATATGAGCGAGATGTGTGCCAAACATTAATCACAATTAAACATGCATTATTGTAAGTGTGCGCTTTATGTGTCGTCGGCAGTGATCCTGCTGGATTCAAAGGCGCAGCAGACAGAGCTGGAATGGATATCGTCTCCTCCAAGCGGGGTAAGCTGGAAACTTTACAACTTTTACTTTACAGCAAACATTTATGATTTTCACCTCTTCTGTAATACGCTTAACGCTTGTAGTATTTTAAGTACAACCTAAAATTATGCGGTGGTGAAATGTATAATTGTAAGCCTTTGCACCACATCACAACGTTTTTAAAATCCGAAACAATGGATAATTTGGTTGCTGTATGCGAAGGTGGTTTTGATTCTTTGAAAAAGTTGTTGGTCGATCCCAAACTAGTTTTATAATAGGTTTAAGAAAGGCGTGTGAAATACAGACGCGTTTGTTTCAGAGCCGCTCAACGAAGGCCAACAAATGATTTTCTCCTGAATGTAGGATAATAACTAGTTACATTCGTAATTATGATGTTTTGTTGTTTTTATAAGTCTTATGCGTTTTTAACAATTCATTAAAACACACATAATTCTGAAAAGTCACAAGTAAAAAAAGAAACAGCAATAGAAAAGTTTAAAAGTTTGCATCTTTCATCTTTGTAACAACATATTTGGTGTTACTCATTTAACTATAATAATTTCTACCAGTTCTATTCACTTTTATAAGTTTTAAACTTGCATTCATTGTGGTAAAAACGTAGTATTGTGTTTAAATTAAATGTATTAAATTTTATTCATTTATATAAATTAAAAACATAATAAAAGAAACTCGACCAACAACTGTTCAGCATGAACAGAATTTAAGCGTCCCAGGAGAAAGTTGTTTAAAACAAACCTAGAAAAGTTTGACTCAGTTAACATTTTTTAATTCATACTTTTTTTTTTCATACACTTGCTATTGGGCTTGAGTTTTTTTATGTGCTTAATACATGTTTGCATTGTCTGACAGATATTGGAACTGTGCATATAATTGCAGATCACTAAAAATAAATATTTTAGGTAAACGCACTCAACAGACATTTGAGATTCTCAGTTCATGCAAAAGATAGCAAAGCACATGGCTGCAGATGTATTCATGTGGATCATCTTTTATATCGAGGAGCTGTGCATTTGTTCACACAGAGGCCAGTTTTAACACGCTGTGAGATTCTCCCTTGCGGTTAGTTCTGAGCATTTTAGTACAGCACATGGTATAATGATGATTAACTGTGTTTTACTTTTTCTCAGTGGGAAGAGATCAGCGGCTTGGATGAAAACTACACACCCATTCGCACATACCAGGTCTGCCAGGTCATGGAGCCAAATCAGAACAATTGGCTACGGACTAACTGGATTGAGAAGGGCGATGCCCAGAGGATTTTTGTGGAGCTGAAGTTTACCTTGAGGGATTGTAACAGCCTTCCAGGGGTGGTGGGCTCTTGCAAGGAGACGTTCAACTTGTACTACCAGGAAACCGACGTGGAGGTGGGCAGGAATATAAGGGAGAGTCAGTATGTGAAAATTGACACTATAGCCGCGGACGAGAGTTTCACTCAGGGCGACCTGGGGGAAAGAAAGATGAAGCTCAACACGGAGGTGCGTATAATCGGGCCCCTCTCCCGCCGAGGCTTCTACCTGGCCTTTCAGGATGTAGGTGCCTGCATCGCTTTGGTCTCCGTCAAAGTGTATTACAAGAAGTGTTGGTCGATTATTGAGAACCTGGCCACGTTCCCAGACACGGTGACGGGATCGGAGTTTTCTTCGCTGGTGGAAGTGGAGGGCACGTGCGTCAGTGACGCAGAGGAGGAAGCCGACAACTCTCCCAAAATGCACTGCAGCGCTGAAGGAGAGTGGCTGGTACCCATTGGGAAATGTATATGCAAAGCTGGATTTCACCAGAAGGGAGATGCGTGCGAACGTGAGTACTTTATTTTCATTTGCACACATCTGGTGGCACGTATTAGAGCGCCGCTGATTAACCTTACGCGAGACGGAAGAAAGGACAATGAGGCAATTAATAAGTTATTATTATGTGTAAGACTCGCTTATGTGTCCAATCCTTGTTCCAATTGTTTGACTGAGTGCCCAAGCATAGAATTATCCCAACGCGAGGTAATTCATCCGAATTACAGCAAAGCAATGCAATAACAAAACAAACCATGCTGAAAAATACAAAGCAGACGACGAACGATTAATAAAAGAAAAGCCGAGTCAAAAAAAACGCATGCTTATTGGGCGGAGATAATAATGATGGATTAAATGTGGGGGCAAAAATCCTTGGCACAATAATTGGAATCCCTGTTAGTCGTTTGATTTGTGGGCTCTTAATTTATAGCCTTATGCACGTTGACACTGGAATTAAATGATAACTAGCACTCCAGCCTAGCTCTCAGAAACAGCCCGCTGTCTTTCTTCTCCTCTCCTATTCTCTTTCCATTTGGCGCTAAGCCAAACCAATCGCTCGCGTCCGGAGGAGCTTCAGCTCGTCGGCTGGACCTTTCAAATGACCCAGACGGAAAGAGAAAACAAACCGGAAATGCAATTATGCTCGCCTCTGATACACTCTACAATTAAGACTAAAACACTTCCAGTGCCATCACTGTCACTAATGGCGCCGAGCTTGTTTTTTTGGCCGACACACGTTTAGGATCCTAGGGGGGTTTCATGTGGTTTAAGTGGCCGTCCACCCTTTTTTCTTCCAATCTGGGTCACCTCCATCTCTATAGATGATCAAGTATACAGACCAGTAATGATTTATCAGCTATCTCCTGAAGGTTTGGATAGCTTTTATGCGCTGCACATACACGTCTGCATCATTAAGTTATCATGTAAAGGGTGCTTCAGAACACTATTATGTTATCAAAAGCTAAAATGGGCAAGGCTGCTTCACGCTGAGAGGTTGTTGCAAAGCTGAAAGCCATTTCAAAAGCCAGAAAGGGAGCAAAGGAGAAAGTTGATGGCGCTTCTATGTAATATGGGCTATTTGGCACACATTAAGCATAATAAAAGGATGCGTTTTAGGTCTTTTTTTATAATTTCACCCTGCTTAAAACATTCAGGGTTTTTTACTCACTCACTCAAAGCAAAAAATATATAAATAAATAAAAGTGAAGCAATGGCGAACTCAAAAAATCAAAATGTCTCGAATGCTTTTCACGGGAATTAATCGCTGTTCACGAAGCCATCTTACATTCCTCAAAAACAATGTTGCGTGTTTCTCTCCGAGCCGGCAACAAACAAACCCTGTCACCCGTTTAGATTCCTGCCCCCTTCCATTGTCACTTTATGAGTTGTGCGTCGCTCATGGCATGAGTGGCTGTGATATTACCGCTGTAGTTAATCTAAATAAAATGAGCATGAGACTGCCGCATCAGCACTTCCTCTTAGCGATCCTCCCGATATTAAATTGCCTGTTCAGAGTTTCCCCCCAAGCACCAACCAGACTGAAAAATACTGGTGTGTTTTCCCCTTGTCTGTTGGAGAAACAGTAATGCAGTGCACGGTATCTAAGGCTGAAGGCCTGTGAGTGACAGGGGTCTTTTTAATATGGAGGACTGATCTTTCCAAGAGCATACAGCTCATGTTGCAGCTCTCTCTGTCTTTTTCTTTATCTTTTCCTTCTCTTCCTCCCCTCAGGGGCTCGGCCAAGGTGCTATGACCCTGATGCCTTCAAAAGCTCCTGTTTTTACACCACCTCATCGTGTTCTGTTATAAAATCCGCACTATTTATATACGGATACGCACACAAACAGACACTCATGCATACGGGATAAAGTCTAAAATGTCTTGCATTAAAAATTGAGTGGGGAAACCTAAGGAGGCCCATGAAAATGTGTGTTTTGACCGTCTCATTCGTCAGATGCCTGATGGAGGATTGTGTGTCTTTCATTTCTTCCTCCCTTTTTTCTCTTCCGCTTCCTTTAAGAGGGCATTCGCACGACACACTTTTGCGTCCGTTGACACAGTGTGTTAATTGTTTTCCTACGTAAACACAAGTCATGAACGGTGCATGTTTTTGGATGCCAGCAACTTTAAAAATGTCTAAAACTGTCTTTTGTGAACTCTTCAAGTGATATTGCAACCAAAAATGAACATTTTCTTTTCTCTGTAAAACTCAAAATACACTATTGGGGTCCAATGACTCCATTGACTTCCATTTTCTGACTAGAAATCTTCTCTAAAACGTAAGCCTGGACTACAAAACCAGTCTTAAGTAGCACGGGTATATTTGTAGCAATAGCCAATAATACATTGTATGGGTCAAAATTATCATTTTTTTCTTTTATGCCAAAAATCATTAGGATATTAAGTAAAGATCATGTTCCATGAAGATATTTTGTAAATTTCCTACCATAAATATATCAAAACTTAATTTTTAATTAGTAATATGCATTGGTAAGAACTTCATTTGGGCAACTTTAAAGGTGATTATCTCAGTATTTAGATTTTTTCAATATTGTCCTATCTTAACAAACAATACATCAATGGAAAGCTTATTTATTCAGATGTCATATGATGTATATGACTAGTTTTGTGGTCCAGGGTCACAAATATCAACGTTTGTGTTCCACAGAAAAAAACAAGTCATACAAGTTTGGAATTACATACAAGTTTGGTCATCTTTTATTAATTTACTCTTTACTCTTTACTCTCTAATTAACTTTTTCTTTCTCCGTCCCTTGTTCTCTTCAACTTCTTCCGTGGCACTCGTGGCTTCACTCCTTCCTGCTTTTCCAGAGATCTGCTCCTCACAGTTACAACAATCAGTGTTATGAATGTTGGGGAAAAAAAGCAATTTGAAGTGTTCAGCAGCATGCCAGAGTTTATTTGCATGGAGCTCAAGCAAAAATAGAGTCTATTCATTTGCGAAGCTCTGCTCAACAGTGGCTACTCAGAGAAAATGGAGACACTAAGTCTTTTGGAAGCGGAAAAAGAGTCCTTGTAGACAGACATTGATCTCTTTGTTTTCGTTAAGCTTTTGCTAGCAATCTTTGGAATGTATGTTGCTCAGTGCCATCGCGTCGCGTTAATAACCGTATCTTGTCTAAATGGCAAACATTAACCGATAGTTGACCTACTCTTCCAGTTTGCGCTATTTACAAGGCAAGCCTCTGTTTGTTATTCTAAGGGGGAAAAAACAAGCTAGTATTGGCTAACATGCTAACAGGAGGAGGTACTGGCAACGGCAGGCGCTGACACCATCCATCTCCCAGATGTCAAATAGTTGGACAGAAGTTAGTCAAAGCCTGATGGATTGCCAGGAACACAGAAGGAGGGCACTAGATGTGGAGACAAGCTGCAGAAGTAGCTAGGGTGGAGGGACGCAAGAGCAAGACCCAAGCTCAGCGAAGGCCGTGTTTTGCATTTCAAATGATACCACCAGGAGTTGTGGGCGGGAGGATTGTATAAAGCTTGACACACAAGTGATTGATAAGGTGTGAAAGTAAAGGCTGCAAACGGTCATCCATTAGAGAACTGTAAGTGGGCTTAATTATTCAAACGGAGGCCAGTTCCTTGGGGAAGCCCGTTGGGTCCGAAGCTGTCAGGGTTAGAATCATCTGCTGATGGATAATGGCCTTCTCGCCCGGCCGGGGTCTTGGAGAAGAGCGGCATGCTCCCGGAGCGCTGTTTGTTTTTCCCTCTCGGTTTTGTCAGATGGAAGGTGGCTTTGAACACGAGCGGAGCTGTCATTGTGTTGGGTCGTCAGTCAGGCCTGTCAGTTGGCGGCAGTCCAGTTATTGATGTGTTGTAGTGGCTGCATGTTCGCAATCACATTTCCTGTTGTCTCATGGGATCAAAAAAGTTCTTGGGTAAAGTGAAGAACGGTTAACATACTGTCATTCATAATTAAAGCGCTCTCAATAGATCCTTGTAAAAACTATTACAGTGTGGAAAAAATGTGCCAAAGCACATAAAAAGAATCTTTCGTCAATGAGGTGGCACTCGCACCACTTTAAAAATAAATAAATAAAAGCATCAAAAAAGAACACTGCGCTGAGATTTCCGATTCCAGAACAAATGACTCTTTTGAACTGGTTCTTTTTATTGAATCAATCCAAACAAGTGATAAAATAGACCAGTTCTTATTAGAACTTCACAGCAGCTGTGTGCGTATAGTGATGTCAGAAAAACACTGGTAACAAGTGAAGGGAAATGGGTAAAATCTATAAAATTAGAGATTTTAATGCCAAAATCGGAATGCAAATAATTAGTATAGAATACTGTTGTCAAGGACGGCATTTGAAGGTAAACACAGACGTTCAAACAGACAGACTAATGGTGATTACTCAACTTTTAAAGCATGCATTTGATTTAAACAATCTGTCTACACAGTAAAATCCAATAGTTTACCTTTACTTAGTTGGTATACTTACTAGGTTTTAAGTTACAGCTACTTTCAAGGCAAGTAAAACAATTACTGCTTCGACTAACGCTTACTTAAAATATTCAAGCAGCCACAAAAGAACCAACAACATTAATAAACCAACATCTTAATAGA
Source organism: Garra rufa (assembly GCF_049309525.1). Lineage (NCBI taxonomy): Eukaryota > Metazoa > Chordata > Actinopteri > Cypriniformes > Cyprinidae > Garra > Garra rufa. The sequence goes on along the minus strand of NC_133373.1, from coordinate 2,922,796 downwards.
CTATTAACTGCATCTTACATATTTACTAATGATACAAATGATTTTGTTTATTTTTATTAATTGTAACAATAACAGCAATGCACTCTGGGAGTCAGCAAGTAGCAATACTAAGTCAAGAGTAAACATAAAGTAAAGAATCAAGTACCCCCTACAGTTCCTTTTTAGTTACTAGAACTCTTGTGACATTTTTTTAGTTACTAGAATATACTAACTAAACATTTGTCAGTACAACATGCTATTCCTATTTCACTTTACTTTTTTTTTTCAGTGCAATCGGTTTCCTCACTTTTTCCAAGTAAAGTCAACTTATTTCATTTTACAGTGTACATAATATTCACATATGCTGTTTGTAGGGGATGCATTGTATTAGCCATACAGTTACAGCATGACATAATATTATTATTTATTTTATCTCACAATTCTGACTTTTTTCTGGCAAATGCAAGTTTATAAAAAAACATGATCAAACACTGAATTGATCTATAGACTTGAACGTAGTGATTTAACTTAGCCAAATAATATGGGACAAATAATATTGGTTTTATAGCAAAGATAATACAAGGTTGAATTAAATCAAGTGAGTCAAATAAACAGCCTTTTGCAACTAACTGATTGTAAAGTATAAATTTGTTGCGATTAATTTGCATCCCCATGGATCTAGAGCACAGCAGATAATTGTGATTAAATATGAGCATGAACAACAGCACTTCTGAACAGTCATCCATATCGAGCGATTCTGCAATTTGTCAACAAAGCGATTTGGCTCCTAAATGATCCATTATAGGAGCCAATGGCTCCCTTGTCATTTTCAGGAGTCCTTTTTGTGATATTAGCACAGTAAAAAAAAGGGACATTTTCATACTAGAACAAGCCTGCTAAGATTTCCTTCCTGCCTTCTCTCTATCTCTCTCTCTGTAAAGGAGAAAAGTGTGCAGTTATGTAATAAGTTATTGATTTTGCTCTTAGGGAAAGATTGAGCTGCTGAGACTCCTGCTCTGCCGCTCTCCCAGAGGAGAGTCACTCTGACAACAGACCCTCCCTGATGCTCACTGAGTGTTAAGGCCTTCAACCTGGTCACATATCACTTTCACCCGGTCGCCTCGGGCCAAAGCTGCTCCGAACACACACACGGGCGCGCACGCACACGACTGCTTTGTTGCTTTTAACACAGCGTCCGCTTGTCCAATTGCATCCATTAGTACGGATGAGCAGAGAGCAATTCGAAAAGAGAACTGTGTGTGCCAGCGTTTAAGCAGCTAAAGGGGGTTAGCCGCCCATATTGTCTGTATGCATGCATAAAAAAGAGTTTGGTTGGGTGTGTCGGGCTAAAAAGACTAAGCCTATCAAAATCTGCTTGTGTGTCTGTGTGTGCGTGCAAGGGTTGATGGAGATGTCGGGACCTGTTAGTGCTGCTGGAGTTGCGAGCAGGGCGGTTGCTGGTAGGGGGTCTTTGTTCAGAGGGGAAAGAAGCCATAGAGCTGGCTCCTCAGGCAAGCCAAGGGTCAACTGCTCAGCTCATCCATCTTCCAGCCTGGCAGTGACCTGTCAGCTCGGCTGCTCACGTTACTAAGCAGAGCAGGCAGGCCTGCATTGTGCAAGCTGCTCTGTTTGCAACCATGTGTAAATGAAGTTAATATTCACTGACCCCATGCCCAGCCCGCGAGAGACCCCGGTGACACCGCGGAAATCTCAACGAAAATTCCTGCCTATTCACGTCGGCTGTTTAGTTCACATTGCTTCAGCGTTTTTGTTCTCACTGTCAAAATATATGCGTTTGATGTAATGCCGTATTTCCCTGCTGAGTCGAAAAAAGAAAAGAAAAAGTCATGTTCAGCTTCGTTGTGTTGAACTGAAGTTTTGCATTAAACATGAAAGAAATAACATGTTCGATGCTGTCGGATTGAGGAAGTTTTGCACTTTCCCATGCAAACGCAAAGCCGAGTTTGTGTACAGTATTTTAAAACAGAAAATGACTGGTTATTTGTTATCTGACGCTTTGTGATTATATAAACAAGATTAAAAGCTACAGAATTTTAAGGATGTTGGGTGAATCAAATTTAAAAGGCAAAACTTTGTATACAGTACTTAGAATAAATGTTTAATAATACATATTACTATATATATAAAACATGTAAACATGTCAAATTTAGAACTATGTATAATTATAATTTTATATAAACTCAAATGATTATTTTTATTTCTAGTTAATTATTTGTGACCCTGGACCACAAAACCAGTCATAAGGGTACATTTTTTAAAATTTGATATTTATTCCTCATCTGAAAGTTGAATAAATAATCTTTCAATTGATCAATTGATTGGATTAATTTGTTGGGATAGGACAATATTTGGCCGAGATGCAACTATTTGAGAGTGCAAAAAAAAAATCTATTGAGAAAATTACCTTTAAAGTTGTCCAAATGAAGATCTTAGCAATGCATATAACTAATAAAAAAAACTGCGGTAGGAAATTTACAAAATATCTTCATGGAACATGATCTTAATATCCTAATGATTAATTGCATAAAAGAAAAATCCAATACAGTGTATTGTTGGCTATTGCTACAAATATACCCGTGCTACTTATGACTGGTTTTGTGGTCCAGGGTCACATTTATTTCAGGATAAAATTGCATTTTGAATAACAGATGCTGTCATGGAAAAGGATTGGGTTTATGAGACATTTTGAAATACACATAAACCGTGTTTGCATAAAAGGCCTCACTAATTTTCAGAAGTCACAGTGTACTTTTACAATCGAATCCTCTGAGATCAATGTTTAAACAAATAGCATGCTTATTGAAGCTTTCCAAATTCGCATTCGAAATCGTTCCACATTCGCGGTGCTCTGCTGGGGCCGAGATGCTGTTTGTTAATGAGAAGCAGACTAAATTCTCTCCTGCTCATAAAATGAGATTGAGGAGAAGAAATGTCACACACACAGAGCGCTGTCTCTTAGCCAAGTTATTACTGAATGTAACTCGAAGTGAACACATTGTGCCAAAGAAGAATCAATAAAATTAGAAAGTAATGCCGTTCTTCTACTTTTGTGGGGACAGCTACGAGCGGCGCAGTAATCAAGACTACATGAAACGATCATTTGTCTGAGGAGATGATTATTGGAAGATAGAAATGTGTGCCGCATGCTAGTTTTTCATGGATCACCGGCAGTGATGCTGGGAGCTGATTGAGTGCTGTATCGTGTAGTCTCTAGGCAGGGATAGAAGCGGGTTTTAGACTGAGCGTGGGTGGCTTTGGGTGTGCGTGGATGTGCATTTGTTTAAATGGGTGTGCGTCCAAGCAGGTTCGGACAGGTCACGACAGTGTTTGGCTTATAATGAGAGACCTCTGCCGGTTCGCCATTGTGCGTTCACTTAGTCATCTCTGTCAAAGATGCAAAGTCATCCGAACTGTGTGAGGGATAACTTGCTGATGGTGGAGGTTCGATTTAGATCTGATTAGATGTGGTCGTAGAGTCCTTAAGAAGATCCTTGACTTTTTATCTTTCAAGAAAAGGCCAAATTTTGGGGTTGTTTACCACGGTGACAGCTGTGCTTCAGCATTTCGTAAATGCACAAAATCTTTGTCGGGATAAAAAGACTATTAAGCAAAACAGATTTAAATGATTAGTTCACTTGTGATATAAACATTTCCAGCTAATTTACTCACCCCTGTGTCATTCAAGATGTTTCTGTCTTTCTTCAATCGAAAAGAAATGACGGTTTTTTGAGGAAAACATTCCAGGATTTTTCTCCATATAATGGATTTGATTGGGGATTGGATTTGACTTTACGCTTTATGTAAAATCAAGTTGGAAAGGTCACATGTGGGTAGTTCTTCGTCTGCATATTTTAGGTCTTCAAAATCATCAACAAAATGCCAACTTCAAAATTGTCCGTTTTACCTTTGTTTTACTTTTTTTTTTTTTTTTTTGGTACTTTAAGTACAACGGATTTAAAGGATTTAGTTCATTTCCAAAATGAAAAATTTCCAGATAATTTACTCACCCCCTTGTCATCCCAAGATGTTTCTGTCTTTCTTCAATCGAAAAGAAATGGAGGTTTTGAGGAAAATATTCCAGGATTTTTCTCCATATAATGGATTTGATTGGGGAATAGTGGGTTGAAGGTCCAAATGGCAGATTCAGTGCAGCTTCAAAGGTCTCTACATGATCCCAGCATGATAAAAAAAAGAAAAAAATATACTTTTTAACCACAAATGCTTGTCTTGTACTGCACTAGCTCTGTAATACACATTTAAGACTTTACGCTTTATGTAAAATCAAGTTGGAAAGGTCACATGTGGGTAGTTCTTGGTCTGCATATTTTAGGTCTTCAAAACCATCAACAAAATGCCAACTTCAAAATTGTCCGACATTGTTGTTTTACCTTTTTTTTTTTTTGTAAAATAAAAAAGGGTCTGTACTTTAAGTACAACGGATTTAAAGGATTTAGTTCATTTCCAAAATGAAAAATTTCCAGATAATTTACTCACCCCCTTGTCATCCCAAGATGTTTCTGTCTTTCTTCAATCGAAAAGAAATGGAGGTTTTGAGGAAAATATTCCAGGATTTTTATATAGTGGATTTGAGTGGAAAATAGCGGGTTGAAGGTCCAAATTGCAGGTTCAATGCAGCCTCAAAGGGCTCTACACAACCTCAGCATGATATCTAGCAAAACAATCTAACATTTTGTAAAAAAAAAAGAAAAAGAAAAATTATATACTTTTTAACCACAAATGCTTGTCTTGTACTAGTTCTGCAATGCAGTTTACAACTTTACACATTACGTAAAATCAAATTGGAAAGGTCACATGTGGATAGTTATTCGTATGCGTACATCAGGTCTTCAAAATCGTCAGCAACTTGCTAGCTTCAAAATTGTCCGGTACTTTAAGTAAAACAGATTTAAAGGATTAGTTCACTTTTAAAATAAAAATTTCCAGAAAATGTACTCACCCCATGTCATCCAAGATGGATTTTCTAGATGTGTAAAAAACTTAGAACAAACAAAGTAATCTGCCAATGTGGTGAGAAAATTTTTTATTTCAAATATAAAAAGATTATATTATAACGAAAAAAAAAAGATTATTTTTCTTACCCCATTGTCAGATTATTTTGCTTGTTTCAAGCAAAAACACACTGTTTTTTTTTTCTGAAAACAAGACAATAATTTACACTTGTCTAGAAAATACTTCTTGTTTTAAGATTTTTTAGATATTTTGGCTGGAAACTTCAAAATTGTCCGACATCGTTGTTTTACCTTTTTTTTTTTGTAAAGGGCGTTTGACTTTCTTTGCACGTTCGCATTGTAAACATTGTGCCAGTACTTTCGCCTGCATCACACGTGACACAGAACTAGTGCAAGATGAGAATATGTGGTTCAAAAATATATGCATTTTTATTTTTTATTTTTAGAAAATGACCAATTGTTTTACTAGATAAGACTCTGATTCTTAGGCTGGGATTATTTAGAGTTCATTGAAAGCCATTGAAGTCCACTATATGAAGAAAATAAATCCTTTTTGACTGAAGAAAGAAAGATGTGAACATCTTGGATGACATGGGGGTGAGTAAATTATCTGGAAATTTTAATTCTGATATGTTTTGATATTTACACACACTAAATCAAATTCAGTTTCAGATTCTGAATTTAGAATCTGATTCATATTTTCAGAATTTACGTGCAGCTAATGATGCATGGCCTCATTCCTTTAATGTTAAAATCTTTGTTTTCCATTTGCTAATCAATGCAGCAAATCAGGCCGAATGACGTGGAAGAGGAAGTGCAGTTGCCTTAGGACGTGCTTCCATTTTCTATTTTGCAATCAGCCGCAAACAAGCGACCAGCATTCCCGGCATTTACACTTAGAAGGAAGCATTTCACCTGAGGCGTTTAAATTCTGGTGAAAGCCCAAAACCTTTTTTTCCGCCTAAAAGGCCGCTTTGTTCTAAAAGCGCTTCTTTTCACTGTAAAAGTGACATTTCATGTTTCCTTCTTTTCCGCTATCACAGAACATATCACATGCCAGGAAAGCCATCTGGGCAGATGCTACTGGGATGAGTTGAGCTGTTGTATTTAACTGAAATGGATCTCTCTCTTTCTTTGGTCTGTTTAACAGCAATAACATTTTACAGATCCCTTCTTTCAGTATTCCGTCACAATTGTATGTCCATCCGGGCCGTATTTCGACTGTAATCACATTTATTTGCAGTCTGCCTCACACGAGAAACGAGGAGCAAGTTGAAAGATCTCTTCTTGGCAGCGGCGACGTCCACCTCCAGCCAACACAAATGCGACTGTCAAAGCGTAATGCGTTCAGCAGTAATTGCAAAGATATAACGTTCCTACCCTATTCTGTTGAAAATATGCATGTAAAAGAGAAGCATTGTTGTGCCATTGTGTTGTGAACAAAAGATGCCATTACGTATGTTGTAAAACGTATTTAGCTTTTAACAGCTGCTATTCCTGAACAATTAAAAAAAAAAAAAGTGTTTCATTCATAGACCTAATTTTCTATGCATCTAAGTCTATCTGGCGCCGAAGTGACTTTTTCAAGCGAACAGCTGTTTTTTGGCACGATTCATGATGTTAACATTTTAACTATATTTAGGAGAGGACTCTGACAGGCTTTGATCTGTTCTTTCTTCACAAGTCTTTCTTGTTCCTCTCTGAGGGCTTCAGAGGGCATCCTGGTGTGTCCTTCAGCACAGTGTAAGAGAATGCTAATCTTCTCTTTGTTTCTGACGGAAAGCTACTTATCTCTCTTCTCCACACAGGTAGCTGCCATGAATGAGATTCTTGTCTGCATGTAAAGGAACACACCCCTAATCCAACCTGTTCGCTCCCAGTAATGCGTGGGGCACTGTGCGAATAGCGCCGAACAAGATCCATCTTTTAACATTTTAATCTGACATTTTCACAACCCTCTAATCCAACTTTCGACTTTTTTTCTGTAACCGTTACGGCGCCCCGTCTCAGTCCAGCAGTTGTAGGAGAAATGCAAAGGCTGCAGGGCCAAAACCGGACCCCATCCCGGTGTGTTGCTTTCTTGCTGCCTTTTGATTCTTCCCCTTTCCTTTGTACCCTCGGCCTGTTTCCTGGAGTTGGGTAGATTTCTAGCCCTCTTAGGGGGAAAGATTAAAATGCTTGCCACACAAGGGCTGACAGCATGGAAACAGGCTTTCTGTGTGTTTGAAAGGTTTTAGTTTCTCTCAGAGTGCTTTCATCAGGGCTGGAAATAATAGTATCTATTGATAACTATATCTTTTCATAGGCAGTAAGTGCACTATTCAAGACTAAAAATATAATGCTAATCTTGTTTGTTTACTTTATACAGCGTGAGGCAGAGAAAAGTCTCAATTAATGTAATATAATTTCTATAACTCGCACAGATGCCATCAGAAAATGTATTTCTCACCCTTTTCAAGTAGTGAGAGCACATGCTAGCATGCTGCTGAATATATACCGCAGAAATGTTATTTGTGTTCTGTGCACGGTATGAAAATGTTCTATATGAAATATGCAGATGACCTACTGCATTTGCCAAAATGTGCAGTATACAACAGAGCACGCTGCGTGACATACTGTATCCCACAATGCAATGAGCTTGACTTGACCTTCCGTTACCAGTGTGATGGAATTTAATTAGTTGTTTTTTTACTTATTATTTGATTTGAATGTCAATTTTTTTTTGCACTCAAAATTAGATTTAGTTTAAGTTTAACTAGTTATGTTAATAATGTTTTGCTTTTCTCATATGTGACCCTGGACCACAAAACCAGTCTTAAGTCGCTGGAATATATTTGTAGCAATAGCCAAAAATACATTGTATGGGTCAAAATTATTGATTTTTCTTTTATGTCAAAAATCATTAGGAAATTAAGTAAAGTTCATGTTACATTAAGATTTTTTGTAAAATTCCTACTGTAAACCTATCAAAATGTAATTTTTGATTAGTAATATGCATTGTTAAGAACTTAATTTGGACAACTTTAAAGGTGATTTTCTCAGTATTTTGATGTTTTTGCACCCTTAGATTCCAGATTTTCAAATAGATGCATCTCGGCCAAATATTGTCCTATCTTAACAAACTATACATCAATAGAAAGCTTATTTATTGAGCTTTCATATGATGTATATATATCAGTTTTGTAAAATTTAACCTTATGACTGGTTTTGTGGTCCAGGGTCACATATGCGATAAGCTAAGGTCATGTGACAATAAAGTGGCATAGTACTTGAAATATTTAAAGTTAAATAATATAGATACTATTTCACTTACTATTAAAAAAAAGTTGTAGACAGCCCTTGTGAAAAAAAATTCTGTACATAATACATTTTAAAGTAACACTTGATTTAAAGCATGACAATACAGTATGCAAATGTAATTAATTAAACTTTGCTTAAAAGTAAGTGTACTTAAGTGTGTTAGGAAATTCTTTTTTATCATCTGCAAGAGAAAAAAAAAGTAATCAGTAAGATTATTAATGTTTTTTAAAGAATTCTTGATCAAAAATACTGAAAAAGTAATATTGTAATTATAATGGTGTTCTATATTAATATATTTTAAAATATAATGTATACCTGTGATGCAAAGCTGAATTCTCATTAGCTGTTACTCCAGTCTTAAGTGTCACACTTATTTATTTATGTCGGAAAAAGTGCTGCCAAATATTCAAAATATAAATATTTTCTAACAATGTAAATCTATGCTGTCACTTGTTATTAATTTAACACATCCTTGGTGAATAAAAGTATTATTTTTTTTCTAAAAAAGTAAGAATAAAAATGTACTGACCCCAAACTTTTGAACAGTAGTGTATATTGTTAGAAAACCTTTTTCTTTTTTAACCTTTTATTGATCATTAAGCAATACTAAGCAATGTTTTCAACATTGATAATAAATCAGCATATTAGAATGATTTTTGAAGGATCCTATGACATTGAAGACTGCAGTAATGATGCTGAAAATTTAGCTTTGTATCACAGGAATAAATTACATTTTAAAATGCATTCACATAGAAAACCGTTATTTTAAATTAAAAAATATATTTCATAATATTATTTTTTTTCTGCATTTATTTGATCAGATTTGATGAACATAAGAAATGTCTTTAAAAAGCATTAAAATATTACTGATCCCAAACTTATGAGTGGCAGTGTATATATACTTTCTCAGTACAAAGTGTGTACTATGCAGTATTCTGTAAGTAGCAAACTTCTGTTCCATTCTGAACATAACTTGAGATCAGAAAATAATATAGTGAGGTCTAAAAAGGGCAGTGCAGAGGTTTATAGGAAATTCATTGAAAGAAAGCCAACGAGAGAAAACAACTGACAGCACAAGACCAAGAGAAAAACCAGCACTTGCTTTAGGAAAGCCTGTGATTAGGACATTTCCTCACCCTCCCTAGAGGGAGGACTCTTAGAGAATTTTGTAGTCAATACGCTAATTTTAGACAAGTCAGCAGTCTGTGCAGTTCAGCTGGACATTGTCTTGAATTTTACCTCTGGGTTGCTATTACATCTCTCAAATAGGTTTTTAAAAATGAGGAGGGATTCATTGCTGCAAAATAGGCCAAAAACAGTACTAAAGCTTATTTGAAGAAAATCAGTATCTAAACTTTCTTGTTCCAAATGCATATTAGAGATTAAGATCTGATAGTGCATAGTAGGGCTGTGCAATTAATCGAAATTCTGTTTCGATTTCGATTTCGTCTTCAAACGATTATGAAAATACAATAATCAAGATAAAACGATTATTGCTCTTGATTCCGCCCGCTTTGTGTGCTTCCGCTCCTTTATAAAAGCCCAATTTCACATGCAAATCAAGTCATATTTTATGACTTGCATAAAATAGGACATGCTTGATTTATTATTGTTTATTTGATGTTGTGTTTTTAAAAGCACGAAAGAGAATTTGCACTGTTTTGTGTATGCTTTCAGAGCTTGAGATGCATACCTAAACAGTCAAATACATGCAACTATATGTCCAAATGCGGCGTTTGGTGATTATTCGTGTAAACCTTCGTCGCTTATGTCTTAAATTAATGTAAACAGTTGAGAATGAAAATACATGTGTAACAGTATATTGGATCCGTGCAGCTCTTAAAGTGGCCACAAGTAATATTCCTTCTGCCGTCTCTGTGCTTAATGTTCATCAAACAACAAAAGAAAAAGACAAAATCAATCACTGCTCTTGACGGAGGGACTTTTGTAGTTTTTATAAGAAACAAAGCATGTTTAATTCTTACATTGAAGACTGTGCCCTTTTATTTTACATTTAATTAATTACAATTAATTTCCAAAAAAAAAAAAGTTTCATTTGTTTTTTCTATTGTAGTGCTATCTTTAAATTAATCAATCACATAAAGTTCCGGACCCACTCATAATCGTGTTGAATAATCATTGACCAAATATAATTGTGATTAGGGCTGCTCGATATTGGCAAAAAACAGAATCATGATTATTTTAGTCAATATTGTAATCACGATTGTTTAACACGATTATGACAGGGTCCGTAACTTTATATTAGTGATTAATTTAAAGATAGCAATACAGCAGGAAAAAAAAAAAAAAAAAAAAAAACATTTTTTTTAAATAATACAAATACTGAATACTTTTATGCAAGTCTAAAGTAGTCTAACACAGAAATTGAATGTAATTATTTGAATGTAAAATAAAACAGCATCTTAACTGTAATAGTTAAACATGCTTTGTCTTTTATTAAAACTACAAAAGTCCTTCAGCAGTGATTTTTCTCTTTGTATTTTTACGTTTTATTAATATTAAGCACAGAGACGACAGAAGAAGTATTGCCGCTTTAATTGCCACATGGATCCAATATACTGTTACACACGCATTTTCATACTCAATTGTTTATGATCATTTCTGACATAACTGACAAGGGTTTACACGAACAATCACCAAGCAGCTCATTTTGAAATTTTTTTGTGTGTATTTGACCGATTACTTCATTTTCACGATCGCTTAAAGCAGAAATCGAAACCGAATTTCAATTAATTGCACAGCCCTAATTGTGATTATGGTTTTTGCTATAATAGTGGCAAAGTCTTCCTGCTTTATCAGTGGCATGTAAGAAAAGACTTGTTTTTTTACTCTAGCTGAACCAGAGGGCTTGACCACTGAAAGGTAAATTACCGACACTGGCACCCGCCGCCTGCTAAAGACTCTGGGAGGAATGTCAGACAGTTTTAATCTCTTTCTCTGTTGTTCTGTTTAACCTCAACCTGTGTTTCTAAGGGGCCGACTAATTTCTTTGTGCAGTAAATGAGGTTGCTGTTGCCTGCTCGGCGTGCCCATGTCAACAAGCACATCCTATTAGCTCGCCTTCATGCTAGTGGCAGCTCGAATAAAGCCAGTGCTCACCAAGTCTTTCAGCCAACTTTTTAAACCCGCCTAAGCTAGTGTTTTTCCTTTCGGTTTCACAATTTAGCAGCCAAGCGGTTACGTTGGCAGGACATGTTTTCAATTCAGAGGCAAAATGGGCAGTTAAGTGGAGGATATCGTCTCAATGTCAGTTTCATAGATTGGTTACCCTGCTCTCAAGAGCCGCTGGCACACGGGGTCATGTAGCGCTAATTCAGTCATGATTACATGCTAGCAGACATTATGCAGCATGGCAGAAGGAGGCATAATTGGGCAAGCCTCATCTTTTTCTCCCACAGAAATAAAGCTGTCAGGAAGGGGAAAACAAAGCTATCATTTATCTCCACGGTGGCGGGTTACTGCGTTAGCACAATGGTAGTGTGTTTTTTGACTAGTTGAGCATTGGTATGTGTTGGGAGGGCAGGAATTCGGCCCTCAGAAATGGCCGTGTTTGTGCATGTCACTCATAGTAAAAGCGGAGAGGTGGAGTGGAGACAGGTTCTCAGGCGGGCCCCTGTGTCAGCGCTACATTTGATTTGAGGCCTAATTTGCTGGTTGGTTGCTTGTGTAAACAACTCATGGATACTTGGGCTTCTCAGACGCCGCGATAAACAAATCCTGATCACACGGATGTAAAAATAAACCGCCCCCGCTTCGGAGACGTAAAAAGCCAGTCGAGTCGGCAGTCGAGAGTCCTCCTGTTTTGGTGATTTGCGACGGCGCTAATCTTAGTGTGTTCACCAGAGAGCCGTTGAGTGCCCGCAGCCAGGTCTTGAGCTCTCGGGCTCAGACGGGATCTTTTCCCCATACAGATGGGCTCAGAGCTGAAAACTAAAACTAACAGACACGCCAGCTTACCAGGAAAATGGCTTCTGTCTTTCCTGTCTTGTTTCTTTTTTTTTGTCTTCTTCCCTTTCCTTTTCCTGTTCCTTCCCTGTCCCTCTCCTGTTTTTCTTTTATTTTCAATCCTTCCTATTCCTTTCCCCTTTGCTCTTTCTTTTTCTTGTTTCCTTTACTTGCATCTCTCCTGTTCCTATTTCTTTTTCTGTTTCTCACCTTACCTGACCTTTCTTGTCCATTTCCTTTTTATCTGCCTTTTTTGTTTTCAGTTCCCATTCCTGTTTTTACTTTTTCCAGTTTGTGTTCCCATTCCTCTGTCCCCAATTCCCCTTTTCCTTACTTTTTTTGTTCTTTTTTTTCTTTTTATCTTCCTTATCTTTGTGTTTCCTTTCCCCATTCCTATTTTTACTTTTTTCATTCCGAATTCTGTTCCCTAACCTGTCCTGTCCATTTCCTTTTCTGTTTTGTCCTTTTCCCTTTTAATCTTCCTTATGTTTGTGTTTCCTGTTTACATTGCTGTTCTGTTTTCTGTTGTCTTTTTCCTTTTTCCCTTCATTGTGTTTCTTGTTCATCTTATTTTTACTTTTACCATTCCTGTTTCCATTCCCATTCCATTCCCTAACCTGTCCTGTCCATTTCCTTTTCTGTTCTTTTTCCTTACTTTTTTGTCCTTTTTTTCTTTGTGTCTTCCTCGTCTTTGTGTTTCCTGTTCCCATTCCTGTTTTTACTTTTCCTGTTCCCATTCCCATTCCCATTTCATTCCCTATCCTGTCCTGTCCATTTCCTTTTCTGTTCTTTTTCCTTACTTTTTTGTCCTTTTTTTCTTTGTGTCTTCCTCGTCTTTGTGTTTCCTGTTCCCATTCCTGTTTTTACTTTTCCTGTTCCCATTCCCATTCCCATTTCATTCCCTATCCTGTCCTGTCCATTTCCTTTTCTGTTCTTTTTCCTTACTTTTTTGTCCTTTTTTTCTTTGTGTCTTCCTCGTCTTTGTGTTTCCTGTTCCCATTCCTGTTTTTACTTTTCCTGTTCCCATTCCCATTCCCATTTCATTCCCTATCCTGTCCTGTCCATTTCCTTTTCTGTTTTTTTTTTTCCTTACATTTTTGTTTGTTTCTCTTCATTGTGTTTCCTGTTCCTATCTTATTTTTACTTTTCCTGGTCCTGTTTCCATTCCCATTCCGTTCCCTAATCTGTCTTATTTTTTACTGCCTTTCCTTTCCTTTCCTTTCATTTCCTTTCCTTTCCTTTCCTTTCCTTTCCTTTCCTTTCCTTTCCTTGTTCCTTTTGCTTGCATTTACCTGTCCTGATAATTTTTCTTCTCATTCTTTAAAAGCATGCTAAGTAAACTTTTTACCAATTTATTATTGAATATCTATTTTATTTTAGGTGTAATTACCTCATTTGCACATTGAAAACATGAGTATAAACAACTAATTGAATGAATTCTAAATGGAAAAATACCTGAATGCCATTAAACCATGGCCATTTTCACGGTACACTTTGCCAGCACCACCTCCGTACAACGAGAACTAGACTTGCTGCTTTCAATTACAAGTCCTCACTGGTCGAGAACGATCCCAGATAAAATCACATCCCTTTCCTCCACTTCTCAGCCTCAGAAGGCTCTTGTTCTTTGCGTTGCGTGGCCACACCATGCCACGGTTCTGAACTAAATACACAGTGACAGGGCTTTCATGTCGCTGAAATGGGGATACGGTATCCCTCAGCCACCCCCGTCTCAACAAGGTGCCGTTCAAAATGAGGAAATCAGCCGACCTCCTGTGCGATCTCCATTTTAGTCTTGTCACGGAAAGCTGCAGCATTTTTTCTCGTCTTTTTGAAGGCCTTGAAACAATGATGCAACTACTAAGAACTAAACCCTGGGCTTGGAAGTGAAAATCAGTAGTGTTGTGTCCCTGGTAATAATCATTAAAATGCATAGCTGTGAACAAAGTAATATTTATCCAGGGGATGCGGGCGTGGTTGGGGTTTAAGAAAAATCATGTGGGCCCGATTCCCTCTTTAGGCTGAAGGGGGTTTTAAGCAAACAGCTGCTAAGTGTGGATTAGCAGCTCTCAGCAGTGCAGACCAAAAGGCCAAACCGAAAATAGCTTATTTCTCTTTGCTTACTGATGTGAACCAGGAAAATACCTCAGCCTGTGGAATCACCCCAGACTTGTTCTCTCTGCAGTTTTTTTCTCCTTTCAGATAGTTAATTAGCACCAGAGTTTCTAGTGATGAATTAGAAGTCATGAAAAACTGAATAAAGGGGAAAAATCATTTTATTAAGTATTTAATGTTGTCTAATTATAATGCAAATAGTAATGTATGATGATGGGCCTTCATTGGCAATTCAGCCCATATGGGCATATGAAATAAAGTGTGGGAGTAAATGACTCGTTGTCATTGGAACGTGTGAGGGTGATTCTTGTGCATAGCCTAAAGCGATCTGGCCCTAATTTCTGCTTTGTCTCTGATCCCTGGCTGCCTGTGGGATGTCCTTTTTTCCCCTCATAAAAGGTGAAATACTGAAATAATCCATTTAAGTTTCCTATTTTCCACAGTAACCTTGCCTCTAGGACATTTGTGACTGCTAGAGGTGGTGTAAAGCCAGGTATGCTGGTGCTTTTGGGGTGATCAGGAATATTAGGCCCCTGGTTGGTGCAACATATGAATGACTCAGTATGTGTTGTAGTAATCCAGCAGAAAATTGTAAGCGCCCAGAGGTTGTTCTTTTCACAAATAGTCATTATTTTTCATGCACTGCATTTTGTCTTAGTCTTAGAAGATTTCTGTTTTATCCTTTTCTGTTTCTTTCTTACCTTTTACCTGGTTGTTTAAATTTTCTTTCTTTTTTAAATTTTGAATTGAGCTTTTATTTTTATATAATTAGTTTTTATTTTAAATCACTTCAAGTTTTAGCAATTTAGTTGTGTGATTTGTCATTTATATTTAGCTTCATATTATTTTATTTTAACTACAAAAAATAAGTTTTATCTTATTTTAGTTTTAGTTAACTATAACAACACTGGCTATAATTATAAAATTTATATGGTTAGCAGCATATTTCAGATAATTTGCTCCCGGGAGAATTTAATTAGAATCGTTTGAGTTCTTAAAATCTCTTTCAATTGCAAAACCCTAAAAGGAGAAACATATGGCTATGGTCTTGCACTCTATTAAATCTCATTTTTGTCTTCCAGAAACAATTGAGATATTATTAAAGATACTTTTTTTTACTTTCTTATGAGAGTGGTTAAGGGAGAAGTTCACATACAGAACATAAATTTACAGATAATTTACTCACCCCCTTGTCATCCAAGATGTTCATGTCTTTTTTTCTTCAGTCGTTTTTTGAGGAAAACATTTCAGGATTTCTCTCTATATAGTGGACTTCTATGGTGCCCCGAGTTTGAACTTCCAAAATGCATTTTAAATGCAGCTTCAAAGGGCTCTAAATCATCCTAGCAAAGGAAGAAGGGTCTTATCTAGTAAAACAATCTGTTATTTTCTAAAAATAATTACAATTGATATACTTTTTAACATCAAAACAGTTAGGGTTGTTGAAAAACTCCCATCTCATTTTCTCCTCCAACTTTAAAGTCATCGCTGTTTTACCTTTTTTGTAAAGGGTGTTAGATCTTCTTTGCACTTTGTAAAAACTGGGTCGGTGCAGCGATGTAGGATGTTTGGAGGGGAAGTTGAGGGGGAAAATTAAATGGGAGTTTTTCAACATACCCTAACTGCCTTGAACCGGAATACACAGAGTTCAGGCAGAGCTAGACAAGATGAGCATTTAGGGTTAAAAAGTATATAAATTGTCAATTTTTTTTAGAAAATAACGGATTGTTTCACTAGATAAGACCCTTCTTCCTCGGCTGGGATTTATAGCCCTTTAAAGCTGCATTTAAACTGCATTTTGGATGTTCAAACTCGTGGTCACCATAGAAGTCAACTATTTGGAGAAAATTCCTGAAATGTTTATCTTCTGTTGTGAAAGTGACCTTCTCCTTTAAGGGGGGCAGTCAGATCCACACATGCTAAGTCTCTCTCTCTTCCTCTTCCTCACCATCCAGCCTGTGGTCGTGGATTCTACAAGTCTTCATCTCAGGATCTTCAGTGTTCCCGTTGTCCCGCACACAGTTATAACGACAGAGAGGGCTCGTGGAGATGTGACTGCGAGGACGGCTACTACAGAGCCCTTTCTGACCCCCCATCTGTCGCCTGCACTAGTAAGTAAAGTGCTTGTGAATCTCTGGTCTTCCTTGTCTTTCCTTTCCTTCTATATGTGCCTTTATATCTGCAAACTGGCATATCTCATTTCTGTCAGGTTCCTGTCAGATGAGATTTTAATTACTAGAGGCGCCAGACACCTCTGTATTTTAAGGAGCACCGTGGCTGTCCTGACTCACTTGATGCCCAAGGCAAAATAAAAAAAAGAGAGAGAAAAAATAAAATAAAAGCATGTTTTAACTTTGTAGTTCTTAGTTAATTTACTTAACGTATAAGATATGAAATTCCAGTCCTACAGTTTTTGTTTAGCATGATTGTTTTATTAATAATAAAATCAATTTAACTCAAAAAAAAATCTGAGTGGCCAGGTGTTTGGATTCAGTTTGAATGGGCATAACCATTCCGGTAATTACAGTCGGAACGAACGGAAGCAGGTCTCAGCGGTTCTTTCCTCTCTTCCCCTCCCTTCTAATAACCACCTGTCCTCGTCTTTTCTCTCCTCGGCCATTTCTCTTTTTGAATAACATAGCCATTTGGCAGCCATTGATGACTTATTTACACAGGCCAGACAAGGGTGAAAAGAGGCGGGGAGGGAGTTCAGGGCGAGTCGATCTAACTGGAAATATGCTCAAGGACAGGTTCAATCAGGTACCAGGATGTGCTTTACTTTCTGTAGACAAAGCGATGGAGAGAGCACATTAAAGCAAGGATTTGGCAAAAGTTGTGATTTGAGCTGCACTATGAAATCTTAAACATCTTATAAAGATGCTGCACAGATATTAAGGCTGAAGGAAAAAGTCATAAAATGACATTGAAACTAGAATAGTTTTTGTAATTATTTATTTATTGGTATTACTATATGTGACCCTGGACCACAAAACCAGTCATAAGGTTAAATTTTACAAAACTGAGATGTATACATCATATGAAAGCTCAATAAATAAGCTTTTTATTGACATATGGTTTGTTAGGATAGGACAATATTTGGCCGAGATACATCTATTTGAAAATCTGGAATCTGAGGGTGCAAAAAAATCAAAATACTGAGAAAATCACCGTTAAAGTTTTCAAAATTAAGTTCTTAAAACAATGCATATTACTAATCAAAATTACATTTTGATATATTTATAGTAGGAATTTTACAAAAAATCTTCATGGAACATAATCTTTACTTAATTTCTTAATGATTTTTGGCATAAAAGAAAAATCAATAATTTTGACCCATACCATGTATTTTTGGCTATAGCTACAAATATACCCCAGCGACTTAAGACTGGTTTTGTGGTCCAGGGTCACATATTACAATTATTAGAGTCATATTCTGACTTCCTTTTGTTATTAAATTACCACACAGGCATATTATGATGATTTTAATTTGGCTAATTGTGTTATGACGCTACAATAGACAACAGAGAATGACAAATCAATTTGTGTTGATGAGAGAAAGCTGTGGTTTTGTGCACCAGGTCAAATGTACAGCCAATCCTATGATGACACATACGTCATGCATTAATCATTCAAGTATGCATTACCTCTACAGTACTTTCCACCCTTATTTCTTCTTTATTTCATTACAGTAACTCCCCCGCATTTGTCTCACCGCTGCGTTCTGAAAGCGATGATCCCACTGAAACACGCTCGTCTAATTGTTACCCATTGCCCCCCAATCAGAGAACAGAGAAAACACAGGCCTCGATTTCACCACAATTACTCTCGTCTCCTCTGCCTTTCTCTCTCTTGAACCATGAAAATGTTGATGTTACTGAAAAATGCACACAAAATTAGTCATCTAGTTTCTCACTATGGCTTCCAGAAGGGAAAATTAATGGTGAAGTCATGAGTTGTACAATGTGGAAATGTAGTTACGAAGACACATCTTCCATAACAAAAATATACGGATAATTTACTCACCCCTTTGTCATCCAAGATGTTCGTGTCTTTCTTTCTTCAGTCGTAAAGAAAGAAAGAGCACTGCAAAAATGATTTTCTTACTTAGATTTTTTGTCTTGTTTCCAGTCAAAATATCAAAAAATTCTTAAATCGAGAATGATTTTGTAGATGAGTAAAAATTATTGTCGCTTTCAGAAAAAAAACAAGTCAAAATTAAGTGAGTTTTTGCTTAGAACAAGCAAAATAATCTGCCAATGGGGTAAGCAAAAAAATCTTACTTCAAACAGAAAACACGATTATTTTTCTTAGCCCATTGGCAGATTATTTTGCTTGTTTCAAGTAAAGACGCACTTAATTTTTACTTGTCTAGAAAATCCTTCCTGATTTAAGAATTTTTAGATATTTTGGCTGGAAACAAGACAAAAAATCTAAGTAAGAAAAGCATTTTTTGTAGTGAGCATTTCACGATTTTTCTCCATATAGTGGACTTCAATGGTGCCCGCGAGTTTGAGCTTCTAAAATGCAGTTTAAATGCAGCTTATCTAGCAAACAATAAGTTATTTTCTAAAAAAAAATTAACAATTTATATACTTTTTAACCTCAAATGCTTGTCTTGTCTAGCTCTGCCTGAACTCTGTGCACTCCGGTTCAAGACAGTTAGGGTATGTCAAAAACTCCCATCTTATTTTCTTCTCCAACTTCAAAATTGCCCTACATCGTTGCAGAAGTACCAACCCAGTGAAAAAAAAATTGTAAATTTTTTTTTTTAGAAAATAACCGATCGTTTCACTGGATAAGACCTTTCTTTTTCACCATAAAAGTCCACTAAATGGAGAATTTTTTCCTTAAAAAACATAATTTCTTTACGACTGAAGAAAGAAAGACATGAACATCTTGGATGACAAGGGGGTGAGTAAATTATCTGTAAATCTTTGTTCTGGAAGTGAACTTCTCCTTTAAAGGTGATGCATAAGTATGCATGAGAAATACAGAGATGTGCAAGTAGACAAAGTTGCTGTTTTTACTCTATTTTTGATCAAGTAAATGTAGCAACGTTAAAAAAATGTGGACAACACCATGCATTGTTAAATCACAAAGACATAACGTTAAAGAAGAAATCCAGATGCACAAAGAATTAAGGGAGAAGTGAGTCATAGAGGATGTGGCAGTAGTTTGGTATAATAAGGATGTGACAGGAGGGAAAAAAAATGCAAATCGAGGGGTAAATCAAAAAACTTTTAACAAACATAAATCGCGTCTCTTTTGAAGTGTTGTGCATTGGAAATACTGTCCTCACCAGACTTGTCTTAATTATCTCGGGATTAAGTTATTGTGGCCATCTGAATTGTCTGGGATGAAGATTTCTTTTTTGGGGATTTAAAGCCGCATGGAACCGAATGGTAATTGGGGGTGAATTTACATTCGCTGAATAAACACCCTGATGGACAGCTTTTTAAATGAGCGAGGTGTAAACCTACCGGATCTTAAGCTCTGTCAATACGCACTCAGCTCCTCAGAACACGGATTAAGAGGGGCCTTAATGAAATTCAGATTTCTGGAGTGAAAGGAATTAATATTCACTTGAGGAAAGGTCTGTCATTGTTGAAAGGAAGAAAGAAAAAGTGCTTTTTCAGAAATATTTACTTATTTGAGATTTTTATCTACAGCACAAAATAATCCCAGTGCCATGGTATAAATTCACCCGGTTTACCACAACCTGTGAGGCGTCAAGATAAATGGGCGATACTTAGGTGAGCCTACTGTGTACGAGAGACTTTTTTTTTCTTTTTAGATAGAACGAAAGAAGGGAGTTCTTGACAGCTTTCAGAGATGACATCAATCACTCTACAGCTGCGTCTGGTGTCGGCGCTAGAGAAGGTCTAGAAGGGGCGGTTGGAGGGTGGGACTTTGTGACAGAAAGAAAAAGAGTAAAAGGGAGAGCGGGAGACGTTGAAAAAGTGAGAAAGAGCGTATACTCTCCTTTCGGCTCTCTTCAAGCCCCTGGAATCATCACCGCCATTCGGTGACGTGTCCCTGAGGGTGAGACTTTCCTTTTTCCCACAGTTGCTAAGGGACAGGAGTACAGTAATAAAACCAGCCTCTCTCGTCCATCTCTCTCCGACTCATTCCTCAATCTACTCTTGGTGCTTGGTACAAGTGAGGACAAAGTTCGGGTACCATGTTTGTAGATTAAGGATTAGCGGCCGAACTGTTTGAACATGGTTCACAAGTAGCGGCCCTCTGGGAACCTCATTAGTGTGTTGAGTCTTAAAGGGATATTCACTCAAAAATGATTATTCTGTCGTTAATTACTCACCCTTGTGTCGTTCTAAACTTGTAAGGCCTTTGCTTATTTTAAACATAAATTAAGATATTTTTTGATGAAACCCGAGTTCTTTCTGACAGCAATGACATGTTCAAGGCCCAGAAAGGTAGTAAGGACATCAATAAAGTAGTCCATGTGACATCAGTGGTTCAACCATAATTTTATGAAGCTATGAGAATACAATATATTCAAATAGAACATTTTTAATTGTAATACTATTTCATAATATTGCTGTTTTGCATTTTTGATCAAATAAATGCAGACTTGTTGAGCATAAGAGACTTTATAAAAAGCATTACAATATTTTTTGAACGAGTACATACTGGCCTGGTTTCACAGACAAGTCTTAGGTTAAGCCAGGATTAGACAAAAATTCAGTTAGGACATTTAAGTAGTTTTCAACCCTTAAATGCATGACTGTTTCGCCAATCATTATTACGTATTCGGTTCTTTAGTGACCCGGACCTATATATCCAGTAAGGATAGACCTCTAACTGCTGCAATAAAAAAAAAAAAAAATAAAAATAAAAAAAAAATATATATATATATTTTGATCGCTGGCAGCTTATTCACCACATCCACCATCAAATGACATTTATATTTCATTGCACACAGTAATTGCTCTGCAGTAAAGGCATTCAAACCAGTTCAATATTTGCTGATGATATTGTTTTGTTTTATCCCTGCGGTAATTATGAGTGAAACATCACGTCATTATTGTCTTGAGGAATAAAGGTGCATTGCATGCATTGAGTCATCAGGCATTTTAATAGTTTAAATAAAGAGCCGAGGTATGCATTTAAGGGTTAAATGTGCCATAGAAAAAAACATTACTGGTGTGCATCTTGAGGCAAAACAAAGACATTGAACTGCAAAAAAATGCTTTTCTTACTTAGATTTTTTGTCTTGTTTCCAGCCAAAATATCAAAAAATTCTTAAATCAAGAAGGATTTTCTAGACGAGTAACAATTATGGTCTTGTTTTCAGAAAAAAACAAGTCAAAATTAAGTGAGTTTTTGCTTGAAACAAGCAAAATAATCTGCCAATGGGGTAAGAAAAATAATCTTGTTTTCTGTTTGATATAAGATTTTTTTGCTTACTCCATTGGCAGATTATTTTCCTTGTTGTAAACAAAAACTCATTTTGAATAGTTTTTTTCTGAAAACAAGACAATAATTTGTACTCGTCTAGAAAATCCTTCTTGATTTAAGAAATTTTAGATATTTTGGCTGGAAACAAGACAAAAAATCTAAGTAAGAAAAGGATTTTTTTGCAGTGTGACATAAATTTTAAGTTCAGTTCTTGCAAGTTTCTTTCAGTTGAAACAGCTCATACTTATATTTTAGTCTGGGATTAGGTTTAAGCCTTGTCTGTGAAACCGTAGATGTAAATGTAAGTCATTATTCACTGCAATATTGACTGCAAAAGATTGAATTAAATTGAAAATACACTGCAAAAAATGCTTTTCTTACTTAGATTTTTTGTCTTGTTTCTAGCCAAAAATCGAAAAATTCTTAAATCAAGAGGGATTTTCTAGATGATTAAAAATTATTTTCTTGTTTTCAGAAAAAAAAGTCAAAATTAAGTGAGTCTTTGCTTAGAACAAGCAAAATAATCTGCCAATTAAGTAAGCAAAAAAATCTTACAAGATAGTTTTTAGTTAGTTTAATTTGAACTAGTTTTTTTTTCTGAAAACAAGACGATAATTTTTACTCGTCTTTCAAAATATTTTTTTTGATATTTTGGCTGGAAATAAGACAAAAAATCTAAGTAACAAAAGCATTTTTTGCAGTGTAGGATAGTTATACAATTCACCTACTGTGTTCCACAGAAAGAAAGAAAAATCAAGTCATACAGGATTGGAACGGCTTAAGAGTGAGTAAATGATTTTTGGGTGAATTATCCTTTATTAGGAGGAGTACCAGTATGACAGCCAAGAGCTGCTCGACGTGCAGATAACAACTGGATTCCTGAGTTAAGCTTCAGTGCAGCTTGGCTTGAGACTTCAGGCTTAACACACACACACACACACACACACACACGTTTGTTTTTGTGAATTGTGGGGACATTCCATAGACGTAATGGTTTTTATACTGTACAAACGATATTTGCTATCACCCTACACCTTCCCTACACCTAAACCTAGCCCTCACAGGAGACTGTGCATATCTTTACATTCTCAAAAAAACGTATTCTGTATGATTTATAAGCCTTTTGAAAAGTGGGGACATGGGCAATGTCCTCATAAGTCACCCTCTCCTTGTAATACCTGTGTCATACCCATGTTATTACACCAATTTGTGTCCTGATATGTCACAAAAACAAACACACACACACACACACACACACACACACACACACACACACACACACACACACACACACACACACACACACACGCAAGATCAGCAGGTTGACCTAATTAACATTCTCTCACAGGAAAACAGCAAGGGTAAGAATCGTGACCACATTTGCCTGATTTCAAAGATGATTTTATTATCTTTTTCTGCATTATGAAAGGATATTTGGCTCCTTTACTCGTTAATTTTGGCCCTAAATCTCATCTTCTAGACTTTTTGGTCCTCCTCATTCTGGCCAAGAATTGCCTGCTTGGACAGACCTGTATATAAAAATCAATCACATTTTTTGTTTTTACATGCTTTTAAGGGCGGGTTTATCCTGAAATAGATTATTCCACAACAATAGGCCTCTGTGGAAAAACTCATTCAGATGGCACAGCCCTTTCCGTGAATGACTGTAGAGAAAACACAGGAAAAAATAGAAGAGAAGTTAGCAGCTTTGTGTGTAATCTTCATCAGATCCGATATTCAGTGAACGGACTGTGGGCGGTTTAAGGCTTAAGAAACTTATTTTAAAAGAAGGTTCAAGGGGAAAGCAAAAAAGGACTAGTGTGAACGAGTGCACCCGGGCTTTAAGCAAACTCCATACCCATTAAAAGAATAGTTTGGTTTGTGGTGTAGAGAATCAAGCTGTCTGTGGCAGATATTTGTCCCAGTTTCCCCCAGACTTCCTCCAGCGTCCCTGCAGAATCAGTCTCAAAGCAGACTGCAGAGGAGGTGACAGATTACATATATAGAAACACATATGCACTCGTGTGTGAAAGAGCAAATGAGAGCAGTAAACTCGGAGGGCATTTTGTTGTTAACCAGCAGACGATGACGCTCAACAGTGTATGAAAAAAAAAAGACTGCAGGACTCTCCAGACGCCAGATGTACACTCGACATGAAAGTCTTGATTTAGCTGTTTCACTCGATACTCATTGTTTTCTATGGAAGCTCGATTCCGCCACTGAATAAAACATAAGAAAATGTTATTGCGACTTTTAATCTCACAATTCTACTTTTTCTTAGAAATGTAAGATATAAACTAGCAAAAAACCCACAATTTACCTTGTAATTCTGTCTATTTTCTCATAAATCCAAGTTTATATCTTGCAATTCTGACTTTTTTCTTAGAATTGTGATATATACCCTAATGAAAAATACATAAACTGGAACAACTAATTTTGTACTTTAATTAAGCGGAAGTAGTAAATACTAAAGTATATTTAATTGTGCTAAAGTGGAACTATTGCAAGTACAATTTAGGTGCACTTTAAATATCTTGCATTTAAAGACAAATATTATTTAAAGATCATACAATCCTCATCAATAGAGATAATAAAACATATTTTAGGCTTAATATTAAGAAATGTTGCATTGTGCACAAGTAGTACTTCAAATATTTTAAATTTATTACATTTTTGCTAGGGTACATTTGCAATTGCGAGTTATAAAGTTCAATTTTGAGGGGGATAAAGACTGATATGTTCTCAGAATTGCGACTTTATTTCTTAGAATTGAGTTTGTCTCACAATTTTGACTTTATAACTCACAATTGCAAGTTTATTTCGCTGTTCTCTCTTCATTTCTTAGAATTGCAAGTTTACATCTTACAATATTGACTCGATAAGTCGTAATTGCAAGTTTATTTCGCTGTTCTCTCTTCATTTCTTAGAATTGCAAGTTTACATCTCACAATTCTGACTTTATAACTCGCAATTGCAAGTCTATTTTGCATTTCTGTCTTCATTTTTCAGAATTGCAAGTTTAAATCTCACAATTTTGACTTTGTAACTCGCAATCAAAACATCTAAATTGCGAGATAAATAGTAGCAATTACCTTTTTAGCCTGCACTGTAGAAAAATTTGTTTCATAAATGTCAAATGTGCTATGAAATACTACAAAGAGATAAACTGTACTATTTTAATCATAATAATTAAACATAATAATTGCATTTGCAATAGTGAAATATCTGTTGCATTTATTGAAAATTAGCTTGGATGTATCTAAAACTCAAATGAATTTGTTCCAGATCATCAGGCGTGGTGCCTTGTGTGCCATCCGTAACCAGTTTCCCTTGAAGCTTCCGTACTTTCATACAAAAACATTGTGCCTTAAGTGATTGACAAACCAGGCAGTTTTGTACAAATCCTCAAATCATGAAATTAAAAGAGCATCATGGATTGTAATTAGATTACAGTGCTTTTATTTAACGTTTTGCGAGAATTGAATCAATAGGACCTCTCCATGGTGATCCTTGAATAGTGATTCATCTCAGTGCTACCTTGTCGTTTGAATAGAAATGCTCAATCACAGCTTGACTTGAGTCCCTTCCTGTCTCAGCTGTCCATTTAAAGATAAACAATCCCTTGATCTCTGCCACTCAAGAGCAGAATGAGAAAGCCCTGCCAAATGGAGCCATTAGTGTTATTATTATTATTATTCTTACAGGTAACCATAGAAATAAAATGCTAAAGTCCCAGGAGGATCAGTGTGTGTGTGTGTGTGTGTGTGTGTGTGGCTCTCTCTGAGAGGAATGGAGTAGGAGGGACATCATTAGCATCAGTAGGTGAAGTTGTGTTCGGAGCTTGAGAGATAGATACAGAGAAGAGAGAGACTGAGAGACGGACCACATCTCTTCACCTTCCACAGGTGGCCCTTTCATCTCATCCGTTCACTCGTTCCCCTCCTACTTTGATGAATATGGATGGATGTGTGTGCCATTAGCTTTAATGAGGAGCAAACTTTAAGTGTCGTATTAACCATTCGCACAATTCTAATGCTTGCTCTTTCCCCTCATGCATATGCAGTAAGTTTTGTTAGTAAACGTCCCTAGTTTTGCAGACCGGCGGCACTGGCGACACATGACTTAAGGGCCGTTTACATTGACAGCGTTTTGAAGCGACCTCGGCATTACTTGCAAAAATGCAAACTTTATTTTAGAATGCACAAAGTATACTACACTAAATAGTATACTGGTACCAAATTATTTATCATTTCATATTAGAGATCCTCGAACACTCACTTGAAATTAGGGCCCTATGATTTCCGCAATGCAGAAAATGTGGATGGAATTGCGGAATCTATATAAGTTTGGATGAATTAATCAAAAGTAAGTCAGTACACGTAAATCAAAATGCAATATGGACTAGTGTCTGAATTATAATCTGCAAAAACATGAATCCTGCATAGTTGTCTCAATGTGAATAAATGGCGTAGATACGCGGTTTTGTTAACTACACACATACTTAAGTGTGAGTAATGCCCACACACTTTTATTTCTGAAAATAAAATAAATAATAATACATTTTTATTAATAAAATCTGTTAATTACAGATGCTTTTAATTTATTACATCTTAATAAAACCATTAAAATGGAATCCAGAAATGTAATGTAAAACAGAATTTAATAAAAATAAAAGTAACAAAAAAAAAGAAAAAAAAAATTTGTATATATTTTTAATTTGAATAAATTGCTGTTAAATTTGAGGATTTGAATTAATTAGACATGTTTTTGATCAATATACTTATTTTTAATTAATTTTATTTATTTATTTATTTTTATTTAATTTAGTTTAATATAAACTAGAGTCTGGAAAATTTTAAATGGGAAAAAAATCTGAATAAAAATAAAACAAACAAACAAACAAAAAAAAAAACGGGGAAAAACTTATTTGGAAATAGATACAACAGAATTTAAAAAAAAAAAATAAAATAAAATTAATTTCATAGGCCTTAACTTTAAAATTCATCTTTAAAATGGTTTGTAAAATAACTGAATTGATTTAAAATAATCATTATTAAAAATATTGTAAAATGTAATTTATTATACAAAATACAAATAAGTTAATAATACTCTAAAAGATTTAGTATTAAAAATGTTATACTGTCTATTATATTTTGAAGTTATTTTTATTTATTAATTGTATTTAATAAATAATAGCATTTATGTATTAATATATAATATACATTTATTTAGTCAAAATAGTACAGAAGTTGAATAATGTCCTTTTTTTTCGATTATCGACCACAACATGAAAATAAAAAAATGATAAAAATGATACATTTTAATATTGTAGTTTTTATTTATGTAAACAAAATAGTATAATGTTTTAATATTGCCCAAAGCTTGCTCTAATGGTTTTTGAAATCTAATTATATGTAGAATTCCTATGACAGACATCATTAATGCCTAAAATTTTCACCTCTTGCAGACATTCCTTAACTTTTCGAAAGGCTCACCAGTTGCCCTGTTGTCAATCCCACAATCCCTCTCGTGAGCCTGTCGTTCAGCTCCCCTAGAGAACGGATTGAAAACGCCTATTCAGCTCCACACCAGTGAACATGTACAGGTCGCTCTTTCACTTTGAGGTACAAAAATCGAACCTCTCCAAAACGGCGAACCCGTGATGCAAGACGATCACAAAGACAAGTTCTAATAAAAGAGATATTGAACAGGCAGCGGTGCCGTTATAAAAACATTAGGGCGATAAAAGCAAAGGCTTGGTGGTTGGATAAAAGTAGCAAAGTATAAATCATTGCTTTATGAGACGCGCCAGATTCCTCGGCACTGGCGGGGATTAGGGGATGATGGGTTGTTTTCCACTGTGGTCATCCGTCTGTGAGCTGGTTATTGTAGGCTGAGCGCAATCCTGCACTGTTGCTATTGTCGGGCCGATAACTCGCTCATGATCTGACTCTTAAATTCTGGAAGTGACTCCCTGTCTTCTACGGCTTAGACTCCCCGTCACCCTGGCCGTCAAAAAAGAAAAAAAAAGAAAGTGTTTTGCCAATTGTATCACCTCTTTTCTTCCACAGGAAACTCATAACTCTCTGCCTCTGTAATGAAATGCTACCAAGTACCAAGTAGGAGGAAGACGTTCTTATCTCAAGGTTTTCTACCTAGTTGTTCACTGTTTCATTGTTTTGCTACATCCCTTGTCTACATCGACCTTGGCAGCGCTCAAGTTCAACTCCTCAGCATTCTTGAGCGTAACATCTCTATGTATCTAGGTTACGATATAATTGCATGTCAGGATTTGCCAAGGGCCCGGATTTCTCATATTTGTCTGAAAGAGGAAAAATGGAGAGTGCTATTAAACATAAGTCACACGTTTATTTAACAGGGTTCCTACTGGGTTTGAAAAAGTATGGAAAAAAGCAGAGTATGGAAAATGCCCCTATTTAGTTTTTTTTACAATAGTTAATTAGGAATTTATTGAAAATAAGTTTATTATATAAGAAGTCAAACTCAAAATACGACTGGGTGAATTCAAGGTGCACTTTTTCATAATGCAAAATGCAGGTTATAAGCATTTTGTGTTTCTTCTCACTATATTTGTAGCACAGTATTACATAGCCTCAAGGAGCTTTGAAAAAAAAAAAAAAAAAAAACTATACAGACTTCTATGTGTGCACAAGAAACTATTACAAGTAGCATACTACAAGTAGCCACCTATAATAATAATAATAATTTTGATTAAAGTATTTTCCAGGCCTGGAAAAGTATGGAAAAAAATAAAGCAGAGTATGGAAAAGTATTTGTGTTTTTAAACTTTTTCCCCTATTTAGTTTTTAACAATAGAACATCAAAGATTTATTGAAAATAAGTTTATTGCATAAGACGTCAAACTCAAAATACGACTGAACTAATTCAAGGTGCACTTTTTCATAATGCAAAATGCAGGTTATAAGCATTTCGGGTTTCTTCTCACTATATTTTTAGCACAGTATTACATAGCCTCAAGGAGCTTTGCAAAAATCCAAGAAATATACAGACTTCTATGCGCGCACAAGAAACCATTAGACATAGCATATAGGACAATACACACTGAGACACCTATTGTACCATCAGCCCATTTCGCAGTATGGTTTCTTGGCCGACACAAAGTATGCATTAAAGAGACCTAAGGCTTCAAAGTATGGCATACTGCCCTAATAAAAGCCAAATTTTAAACACTTTTTTTTTTACAGTACCTGCCTTTTTATAAACCATTGAACTTGACAAATTTTATGCCATTAGCCTATTTCGTGTCATGGTTTCTCCGCCGCCACAGAGGATGTATTAAATTGGACATTAGGGCTTGATATTAGAGGCCAGATTTTGAGCAAGTAGATCTCTGATAATTCATGTGCATCCATGCTCTTGTTTTAATAATAGTAAGGAAAGAAGGAAATAGGTTATAAAAAAATAGAAATTGTAATGCATAAGCATGCAAAAAAATTCCCATGCACATGTAAATAGTTTCTCGGGGACAAAAAAAAAAGGTTCTTGGCTGTATGTATAAGTTTTTTGTGTTTTTTCAAAAAATCATTTATTTTAGAAGCTCTGTATGTTGTTACTTCAAGAAAATCAATGAAAAAAAAAAAGAAGAAAATATTATAAAGAACGGTTTTATATACCAAATGCTGAAAATAGGGCTCTATGAACCATTTATGTTAAATATTAGGGATGCACCGAATGTTCGACAACTGAAAGTAGAATGACGTGACGCGGTCAGATAGATGCAGCAAACATGCAGGCAGTGTGGAAGCATTGAAAACGGTCTGAGAAAGACGCAAAAATCATTACAAACACCGACAGCGAGAGACTGTTTAGAACCACATCGCATGTCTTCCATGAGAAGAGAAAGGGCTGGTTGTTGCTGGTTACTGTATGATGATTGAAATCACCAAATGGCCTTAAACCATTAGTAAATAAACTACAGAACGTTGTGTTGTCTAATAAGCGCACAAATTGTATTTATTCTGACAGCGCTGCAGCAGCTCCTTACCCAGAGTTCAAAGTCCAAAGATGAGAATCATTCATAAATCTGCTGCTGTCAGCAAAAAGTAGTACTGAGATCTTTCGGGTTTCCGCCGAAATAAAAGTCAACATTCATAAATGTTTTGTAACGTATTGTAATTTTACTGTTGTTCTGTAAAATAAAATAAAAAGTAAGACAAAAATAATGACAACAGCTCTAATAATACATTTATTATAATATTCTCCTTTGCTCAGCAAGGCTGCATTTATTTGTACATTAAAAACACATGCCTGATTCAAGAAGGGGGTCTTAAAAATGGCCGAAGAATATTTTACTAACTGATTCATTTTAAGTTAAATTGTGCTTTGTTAGGCTATAATGTCTACTAGAGTGTTAAAAATGTACAGTTGTTTTGTAATTTTTTTTCCCTTTGAAAAGCAAGACAAAACTGTAAAAAGCAAATATTGGCTATTTAATTTATGCAACGGTGAAAAAAATTGGCAAAATACATGGGGGAAAAACACGAAAAACCGTGTTCGGTAATCAATGTGTAATTTAGAATTTTCATTTCGGTTCATCCCTATTAAATTTAAACGTATGGAATTTTGAAATGGAAAATGTATAGGAACCCTGATTTAAGCAAACCTTTCTTTTCTTTCCACAGGGCCACCATCAGCTCCTCAGAACCTGCTTTACAACATCAACCACACGACCGTCAGCCTAGAGTGGACCCCGCCGGCCGACACGGGCGGCCGTAACGACGTGACGTACCGGATTATATGCCGCCGCTGCACCTGGGAGCCAGAGGAGTGCTTTCCTTGCGGGAGCAACGTTGGCTACTCGCCACAGCAGAGTGGATTAACGGACACCTACGTCACCATCACCGACCTGTTAGCTCACGCAAACTACACCTTCGAGGTGGAGGCCGTGAACGGCGTGTCCGACCTCAGCCGTACTCAGCGACTGTTCGCGGCCGTCAGCATCGCGACCAGCCAAGCAGGTAAGAGATTTGGACTTCTGTGGCTATTCGGCTGTTCGTTTTCGACACCACTCTGGATGCATATTTTACGCTAGATGGAAGTTCTGGTGTTGCTCGGTTGGACGGCCCTCTCATCTCGAAGCTGTATAATTTCCAACTGGCGCGTTCGTGTTTCTGAGCGTACAGCCGTTGGGATAATTTAACAAATTATCTGGCAAGCGTTTTCCTGCAGTTCATAATTTGTGGTTTTGTGGCAACGGTACAGTGGCGAGCAGCAACAGATGATAAATAATCGAAGTCACGCACAAGAATAGCTCTCTCGTTTCCTCATTAGTTTTTATTGTCTGCCAGAAGAACCGCCACCTTTAAATATCACTTACAGTCGCCATGGTTGACATTTCCGCAAGACTCTTTGTTGAATTCTTGATAAATGATATGAGCTTTCACTTTATCCCCTGAAATTAAATGGGTGGCAAATGCTTGCATTGGTGCTGAAGTCGTGGCCGCAAACATTATTAGCTCGACGAGTGGTTGCCTGTCTTTGGCACTGCTTGTTTTTCTCTGTCTCACGGGAGTCGGCCATAATTTAAGAGCTGTTTCTGAGGCTGCACATGCTGGAGAAATGCATGTTTTTTAATGAACTATTTTTTATGGATCTGCAAAACAAGATTTCTCTTTCATGCCCAAGCATCCATGAAATACAATTTGCCTTCAAATGCATACTGGTTCTGGTCATTAACAAGAGGTTAGTAGACAGTGATAACTTAGCACTACGCTTCAGCAGCTAGCGCATAGACTGCAGTGTTGCTGTATGTGCACACATACATTTCAGCCTTTGCTGTTTGCAAAAGAGATCTTACTGTTTTTAATGTGTTCCCTACTGTAGATATGGTCACAATAGTAGACTAATCAACTAGTCATCCAGTTAGTGATTGGACCACAATACTAGTCATAAGTGTAGATTTTTTTAAAATAGATTTTTATACAATTGATATATTATTAAGCTAAATAAATAAGCTTTCCATTGATGTATGGCCAAGATACAACTATTTGAAAATCTGGAATCTTGAAGGTGCAAATAAATAAATAAATATTGAGAAAATCGCCTTTAAAGTTGTCCAAATGAAGTTCTTAGCAATGGATATTACTAATCAAAAACAAGTTTTGATATATTGACAGTAGGAAATCTGAAAAATATCTTCATGGAACATGATCTTTACTTAATATCCTAATGATTTTTTGCATAAAAGAAAAATCGATAACCCATACAATTTATTTTTGGTACTTAAGACTGTTTTTGTGGTTCAGGGTCACATATATACTATTTTATCTAGGCATATATGTTGATTAGTCTAGATTTTTTATAATATATTTGTATATTATAAATATTATAAATATTAAATTTTAAATATAGTAAATAAAATAAAATATATGGTGATTAGTTTATTAAGATTTTTGTCAGATTTTTTCTAATTTCTCTTTCTTTATCTACATAACATATAAAATTTTCTGTTTTCAATATATATTTACTCAGTTTTTTTCTTTTCTTTTATCTTTTATGAGCAATATGAGCAAAAAATTACATCGCAATATTACTAATTTAATTTTGATACTAATTAAAAATAGCTAAATAAAACCTTACTGAAGACCGGTAAACATCGTCATCGATTAAAAATAGACAAGAAAAATAACTTATTACAATCCATAGGAAAAAAAAAATCATAATAGGAAATGCTACATAAATTGTATCAAATGTATAAAAATACTGCATAATCTTCAATGTTTCTTTTTTCTGATTAAAGTTATAAAAGGGATTTAGTCAAGACAAGTGAGAGATTTTCTCTCTATAGTTGTTTGATTAACATGAGTGACAGACAGCAGAAATATTAGACTGCTGTCACTTTAAGAGCCGCCCTAATTTAGGTCTTAAGCGAGACCTGTTTGCTTTCACTTAAGACCTAAATTACTGTCAAACAAGCAGTTTGACACATACAATTGTGTAATTAACCATTCGAGGTTAAAAGCATGCATGCATTTAGTGAAATGAGTTCTCTTTCGCTTAAAAACGGCTTAAAATCACTTGTTTTTTAACCGCAATGCTTATAAATTATTATATATATATATATATATTGTATAAAAATATTATTTGTGAATATATACTTATAAATCTGAATATATTGTTCTATAGAGAAGTAAATATGGATATATACTTATAATTCTAAAGATATAAATTTAAATTGTGAATATATAGTTAAAACTCTAGGGGGAAATATATATATATATATATATATATATATATATATATATATATATAATATTTTTTTTTTTTTTTTTTTTACTTTATTTTTTCCTAGATTCTGTTTTTTTTTTTGGTTTTGTTTTTATTATATATTTTTGGTTCATCTATACAAATTTATCATGTAAAATCCTGCCTAAAAAACTTTTCAAATGTAATGTAAAATATAATATAGCCTAATATAAAAAAGTGAATTTTTTTCTTGTCAGATAAGATAATGCACGACAAAACTGTATGTTTGATATTAAAACATGGATGAAAAACATTTGGGTTGAATGACATTCCATACAAATAGTAGCCTATTAGCCTATTATTTTGAGAGGTACATTTTACTAGATCATAATCATAGTAATCTTTTCTGTTAAAATTTCTTTAGATTTGTGAAGTTTTTCAAATAAAACCGTGAAAAGCTCTCTCGGAGATGCCCTAGAGATAAAGTTTGTGAAGTTTGTGTAGTAGTGTATTTGTCTGTAGATGCACTTAGTCCAAATTAGTCCAAAAAACACAACCTGCAGCTCTGAATTTTTTCCCGCGACTACATTTTAAAAATAGCCAAATAGTGCGGGAAAACCACGACCCTGGCAACACTGGTAAACAGGACCGAATCAACTAGATTTGAATGAAAATGAAATGGTTGCCCGCTCAATTACTCATATATTTAATGATTCACCTTTAATAATTAAGCACAAGCTCCATTTGAATACAACAGGCTCACTGTGAGGGCAAACCGATAGAAGCCATGGACAATCAGCCCCTTGTTTGGAGCCGAGATGGAAAAATTTAACCCTATCTGGGCACGCTCAATTCTCTGCCTGCCGGAGCCTTACAGGCGCAATTTTACCCCTGGGTTACCACGGCAATGGATGACTACCTCATAATGGCCGAGAATGGAGCTTCCTGAAACAATAAGCTGCCGGCCGGTCAGACAGAGCAGGACACTCATTAACACTGATGACTTTATCAAGGCCTTCAGAGTAGAAAAAATGGCATCTTTTAAGCTCTTCCCAAGTCTTATTACCTGGGGAAAGTCACCTGAAAGAGAATAAAGACAGAGAACTGAAAGGTAAAGAGCATTTGGGGTAAGGAGCAAAAATTAAAATTGATCTAAAATTGATCTTTTAAGATTTACCAGTTGGTATTATTCTAAAATCATAAATAATCACCCTCTTCACCTCTGCTGATGAGTACAATAAAACTATATTATATGTTCAAAAGCTTGGGGTCAGTATGATAATTTGTACTTTAAGATGTCCGCATCAAAATAACTTTACAAAAGTGATTTTATGTCCATAGAAAGCACATTAAATGTAAGTTAAGTGTCTACTTTTATGTTTTAAATTTGTTTTGGAGAATAAAATGTCAAAATTAGGTTGAAATAAGGTTGCATTATCATTCAGTGTAACACAATATTTATTCAAAAACATGCTTATTCTGACCTGAACATATTAAAATATAAAAAGAATAAGGGAGAATATTCAATTCGATTGCGTTTTAAATGAGTAAAAAATCGTACCGACAAATGGGCAAAACCTAGGATAGTGGCACATTTTAAAAATGTAGAATTACAACTAATTAGTATTTGGGGTGTAAGTAATTTGTCTTTTAATATGTGACAAATTGATTTTTAAATATGTCTGACAAGATTGTTACACTGAATGACATTTTGGTAAATGTATGATATTTATTTTTTTGTTCAGAAAAACAAAAACAAAAATGCAAATAAATTAAAACAAAAAATTTTAAATAAAAAAAAATAATTTTTAAAGCAGTAATGCGTTTATTGTTTTTATTCTTAAATCTTTTTTCGTCTTTGACCCATATATTTATTTATATTTTTAAATATATTAATATGTTTTATTTAGCAAGAACGCATTTGTTTAAAAGTGACAATAAAAATATTCATAATTTATTAAAAAAAGATTTGTTTCATGTAAATGGTGTTCTTTTTTAATTTTTTATTCTTCAAAGTATCATAAAAAATGTATCACTGTTTACACTGAAATATTAAGCAGCAAAATGTTTTCAACAGTGATAATAATAATAAAAAAAATTGAGCATCAAATCAGCATATTAGAATGATTTCCGAAGGATCATGTGACACTAAAGACTGCTAAAAAGAAATCAGCTTTGCCAAATATATTTTGAAATATATTAAAATAGAAAAGTTACTTTAAACTGTAACAATTTTACTGCGTTAAAGGGTTAGTTCAATTCAAAAGAAATTAGGGTTTTTGAAGAATAATCTTCCACTATATGAAGAAATATCCTGGAATTTTTCATGATCCCAGCTGAGGAATAAGTGTCTCATGACCTTCCCAAAGTGATTACGTAATGCATGAAGTCATGGAAGCAGATTTAGTGCATGATGAGCATTTGTGGTTAAGAAGTATATAAATTTGTAATTTTTTAAGAAAACGAACAATCGTTTTGCTAAATAAGGGACTTGCTCCTTTGCTGGGATCATGTAGAGCCCTTTGAAGCTGCATTGAAACTCCAGTTTGGACCTTCAACCCATTGGTTCCCATTGAAGTCCACTATGTGAAGAAAAATATTTTAACCTTCAAAAACCTTAATTTCTTTTCAACTGAAGAAAGGAAAGACATGGACATCTTGGATGACATGGGTGTGAGTAAATTACCAGGAGATTTCTATTCTGGAAGTGAACTAATCTTTTAAGAATTACTGTTTTTACTGTACTCTATATTGATCAAATAAATGCAGCTTTGGTGAGTGGAATGACTTCACAGATGTACCAACCCTGAACGTTTGAACATTATATTGAGCTACACCTTTAACAGCAGAAAAGCACCAAAGAAAAATAAAGAGAAAACAAGGGATGGATGAAAACGAGAGGTGGGGAATGAGACCCTCCTGTCTCTCGTCTCCATCTGCATGAGAATAAGTCGGGCCTTCAGGCACCAAGCGTAGGAGTAGAAACGGTAAGGACAGCAGAAAGCAAAGGTGCGGAGTGTGAATCCAGATGGCTATGCATCTGATGAGGAATTCAGGAATCCTCTCTTTAATTATCCTTCCACTACTGAGCGACACAATACATGACAAAAAGAGCCGAAGAAGGGATGTGTTCGTAAGAGAGAGGGGCTACTCAGAGCACTCATTGTTCCTCCACAGCCTAATTACTTCCCTGCTCTTCATGAAATGGTTTTAAATAGCGACCGCTTCTGTATCGGCAGTTTCATCATCATCATTTCTTTCTTTTTCTGTTCTTTTTTTCCTGCTTTGTCGCCCCTTGCCATCCCCCCTGCAGACGAATGTGAATTCTCTCTCTCTTTAACTCTCTGGTTGTGTTTGGCTCAAATTGGCCTGGAAAAGATTTTCTTTTTCCTGAAAATGCTATTTAACATTATTGCATTGGACTTCCTGAAATTTTTTTTTTTTTTTTGTGGGTTTTATTTCACCTAGTCACAACTGCTTATAAATCTCTCATTATGCTATATTATCACCAAATATTGGATTTCTTTCATTTAGGACTGGTTTTGTGTTTCTATTTGCATCTGAGTAATCATAGGCCTCATTTATCCGAAAGTAGGCACCTCGTTTTTGAGTGAAAAAAGCAATTTTTATGAATAATTTTCACAATATGACATTACATTTTTTTTAAATTTGCATTTTAGTGAAAAAAGCCGGCCGTTTTTGACAAGTGTGATTTTGTGCAATTTTGTTCAAAATTAAAGCATTTAAAAGCAAACTGATTAGACATTAAATCATATCAGTGTGAGAAACAGTGCAAATTTTAACAACGTTTTATGTCATTTGAGCAAATTATTCATAAAAAAATGCTTTTTTCACTCAAAAACGAGGTGCCTACTTTCAGATAAATGAGGCCTATGATTACTCAGATGCAAATAGAAACACAAAACCAGTCCTAAATGAAAGAAAACACGTTGACAAAAAAGGTTGAATCCAATATTTAGTGATAATAAAGCATAATGAGAGATTTATGATCAATTGCTTGGAATCCGGTCATTTTTGACCCGGGAACAAGTGTGACTTTTTGCAATTTTAAAAAAAATAAAAGTATTTAAAAGCAAACTTAATGATTTAACATTAAAGCACACTAATGTGATAAACAGTGCAATATTTTAGATTTTTTTCTTTAATATTGTGAAAATTATTCATAAAGATATATGAGGCCTATGATTAATCAGATGCAAATAGAAACACAAAACCAGGCCTAAATGAAAGAAAACAAGTTGAAAAAAGAAATTAAATCCAATATTAGGTGATAATATAGCATAATAAGAGATTTATAAGCATGTATTTGGAGTAGGGTCATTTTTGACCCGGGAACACTACAAGTGTGACTTTTTGCAATTTTGTACAAAATAAAAGTATTTAAAAGCAAACTTCCTGATTTAACATTAAAGCACACTAGTGTGACAAAAAGTGCAATATTTTAGATTTTTTTGTTTAATATTGTGAAAATTATTCATAAAAAATATATGAGGCCTATGATTAATCAGATGTAAATAGAAACACAAAACCAGGCCTAAATGAAAGAAAACAAGTTGAAAAAAATAAATAAATCCAATATTAGGTGATAATAAAGCATAATAAGAGATTTATAAGCAGTTATTTGGAGTCGGTCATTTTTGACCCGGGAACACTACAAGTGTGACTTTTTGTACAAACTACCTGATTAAACATTAAAGCACACTAGTGTGATAAACAGTGCACATTTTTGGAATTTTTGGTTTAATATTGTGAAAATTATTTATAAAAAATATATTTTTTACTTAAAAAACGAGGTACCTACTTTCTGAAAAATAAGGCCTATGATTAATCAGATGCAAATAGAAACACAAAACCAGTCCTAAATGAGAAAAAAAAAAAACACAAGTTGACAAAAAGATTGAATCCAATATTAGGTGAAAATAATGAGAGATTTATATGCAATTGTTTGGAATCTGGTTATTTTTGACCAGAAACATCAAAGATGTGACAGGAATTGGAACATAACCAGAGGGTTAATGGCAATTCTTTTTTTCCCCTCTTTCTAGAGGACTGCATGGGAAGTTTGATGAAGAGCATTTCAATCAGCATTCTATTGTCACTTGACATCTCTGTAGAGATGCCCTCGGATGCATCTCCTTCTCTCTATCTCTCTTTCCTTCTCTGGCTCTATCTCTCCGTGTGTCTGTCTAAACAACACCCATTGTTTTTCCCAATGCTCTTGAGCGGAAATAGCTCAAAGAATCACCATTAATATTTATTCAGGAGAGTCCTTCTGAGGAAAACAGTGTGGAATCAGGCACCGAACAGCCGCAGAATTCAGCAGCCAGATGTGAGACGCGCGTTTTAGATGCAAACAGCATGCGCGGTAAACAGAATCAAAGCGAGGGAAGGCGAGAAGCTGTGGAAATGGATTTTTAATGCTTAGGTTACATGTCAGAAGAGCACGATGTGCATGTTGCCCGCTGATAGCTGCCTCTGACTGTGGCCCGCTCTGTCTAGGATGTTGCAAAGTGTTGCAAAGTTGTTTAAGTGTTTGATAGAGAAGCACATTAACCCTGTCGCTCTTATCTTCTGCCTTAGAGGGGAAATGGCTTTAAATAAGAAATTTTATTCAGCGAGGCACATGGATTCCATACGTAGCCCCGTTTTTGCCAGTGCTACTAGATTCCAGCCGTGTTATTTCCTCTCATCTTTCGAGGAGAGACGCTCTGTAGCTCACATCGTACTTTGATCTCAAGAACCTTTGTGTTGCGTGCTGCACGACTGAAGTAAATAACAGAAATGTTCTCTGTTGTTCAGGGCAGTCTGGTTGCATTAGCAGGAACTGTTTAGTCACCCTTACAAACTGTGATCTTTTCTTTTCTAACATATACTGTGTTCAAAAGTTTGGGATCGGTACGATTTTTAAAGTTTCTTATGCTCATTAAGGCTGTGTTTATTTGATCAAAAATACAGAAAAAAATATATAATATTGTTAAATAATACTTTGATGTAAAATAAACATTCAAATATAATTTATTCCTGTGATCAATGCAGATTTTTTACTGTCACATGCTGATTTATCAGTGTTGCAAACAGTTGTGTTTCTTAATATTTTTTTTCCAGTATTCATTGATGAATGAAGCATTTGAAATGAACATAATTTATTTAAAATAGAAATCTTTTCTAACAATATACACTAATGTTCAAAAATGTGGGTTCAGTAAATTTTTATTCTTTCTTTTTTTGAAAGAAATTAGTGGCAGAAAAAAAATAATATTGTAAAATAATATTTTGATGTAAAATAATGTTTTTCTATTTTAATAAACATTAAAATCTAATTTATTCCTGTGATCAAAGCTGAATTTTTAGTGTCACATGCTGATTTATTAGTGTTGCAAACAGTTGTGTTTCTTAATACTTTTAATACTTTTTTTCAGTATTCTTTGATGAATAAAGAGTTTAAATGAACATAATTTATTTAAAATAGAAATCTTTTCTAACAATATACACTAATGTTCAAAAATGTGGGCTCAGTAAATTTTAATTCTTCTTTTTAAAATAAATTAATTATTTTATTCAGAAAGGATGTGTTCAATTGATAAAAAGTGATAGCAAAGACTTATATTCTCTTTTTTTGAACAAATGCTGTTCTTATTCATCAAAGAATCCTGAAAAAAGTATCACAGGTTCCAAAAAATATCTGTTGCCAACGTTGATAATTCTAATAATAAATCAGAATGATTTCTCAAGGATCATGTGACACTTAAAACAGGAGTAATAGCTGATGAAAATTCAGCTTTGCATCACAGGAAAAAAATATATTTTAAAGTATATTCAAATAGAAAACTAATATTAGAAATTGCAATAATATTTCTGTTTTTTTTTTGTTTTTTTTTCGTATTTTTGACCAAATATATATAGCCCTTGTGAGCATAGCATCCCAAACTTTAAAGCGACAGTGTATATCCGAGTGAAACTAGAAAAAAAAAATGAGGTGATTATTAAGTAAGGTGATTGATTTTGTCCATATGGAATTGATTGGATCGTTGGAACATTGTCGTTTACTAATTGCTGTGATCTCAAGTAAGTGACAGATGGTATGTTTTTGATTGAAGATTATGAAGACGCATGGATTTAAAATAGTGTTAAAACGAAGCCAAACGAGCTTCGAGCGATGCCCAAACGTGTCGCACCAAGCATTATAAAGTGCGAAAAAGCATTCTCATGCCCCAGACCGAAAGACGATCCTCCCGGCATTTCTCCTGTAATTAATACGGCCACTTTTTCGACACGTTATCACTGCAAAATGGATCCCGTTCAATACCCCAGAGAAGAATCACACTTTGGGGAACAATAAGGCTATTGATTGATCTCCGGCAAATCCTAATCTGCGGCAGGGACGTTAAACAGAATGGATTGATTGATTCCCGGGATTCCCAGTCGGCTAGTGCTAGGTGGTGTAATTTTCTAGTTAAGCGGATCCCTCAAGCCTCTTTTGTAGCATTTGTATGCCGTTTTATGTTACCTGAGAGGCCTTTCTCCCTCTCTCCCTTGCCACTCTCTCGCTTTCTGTCTTCTCTCTTTTGGTAATTCCATCTGTGGTAATTTGATAAGAGCTGGACCGGTCGCTACAATTCAACAGCTGTGGTTAAATCGCTGGTGGTCTGGCTCGCAGCGGCCTTACTCTGGGCACTTAACCTGTGGCATTGTGCGGAATGCCTCGCGATTCGTCCGTCACCCAATCTGTCAGCAATGAATAATTTTCATGGAAGGTGCACTTTAATTACTTTCCCATTTAAATGGCATTGCGGTGGCCTATCTAGGTCATTAATCTCAGTGAGGATCCTGTTGCAAGCCTTTTATTGCTGGCAAACGAAGCCCCCCAAATCCCCCAGAATCTTCTCTGCTTGACTGACTGCAGACTCCCAGCAGCCACTGCTCCAGTGTGTCCTTCTGAACTGGCCGCTGTGTCACGGAAGCGACCGAGACAGACAGAGAAAACGAAAGAGAGATCTACACTTGTCTCTCAGCGGGAGCGACGGGATGGAGGGGAAGTTTGCCAACCACCTTGAAGGGACCTGTTGGATTGAATGTGAGCAGGACTTTCTAGTGTCCAACAAGTGGAATCAAGCACAGCCAGCTGTTCAGAGATTTGCCAGATGAACCGTGCTTACAAGTACTTATAATACTAATTTACAACAGCTTTGTGTTTAGTTTTGGGCTTTGCAAAAAAAAAAAGAAGGAAACTTAAGATTACACTTGTGAGAAAATCTCTTAAACTGCATTCTGGAGTCAGACGAAAGAATTAAGCAGATAAAGGATTTTTACAAAAAGGATAAAAAAGTGAAGTAAATATATATTTTGCTGTTCCACTTTTTACAGATAAATTGGCAATCCTTGTTTTGTATGCATAGAAAATGAAGCCTGTTTCCACCAGTGAATAAAAAAATAAATAAAGGTTATTGCAACGTTTTATCTCACAATTCTGGCTTTTTTTCAATTCTGGCTCAGAATTGTAAGTTATAAAGATAGAATTACAAGACATAAACTCACAATTCAGACATTTTTTCCCAGAATTGTGTGATGTAAACTAAATTGCAAGAAATAATATCATAATTTTGACTTTTTTTCCAGTTATCTCAGTTATTAAGTCAGAATTGTGAGATATAAATTTGCAATTTTGGAAAAAAAACATTGGTTCTTTTTTCTCCCTCAAAATTGGACTCACAATTGCACTTTATATCTCATAATTCTAGACGTTAGAATATAAAAAAATATCATGCATTTGTATCATGCATCGTCCGTATTGTGATTTTATTTCTCAGAATTGTGAGTTTATATCTCACAATTTTGACTTTATAACTCGCAACTGCAAATCAGAATTGGCCATTTGCATTTGTGAAATTAAAAGTCACAATTGCCTTTTTTATTTTTTATTCAGTGGAGGAAACTGGCTTTTTCGAAAAAAATTCTAAAAAAGTCACATTGTATTAGTTGAGTTTGAATTTTTGAAATTTTAAAATATTTTTGAAATTTCCTAGCATTTTCTTATTAAAAAATTTTTTTTTTTAGTGGGCTTTGTACATAAATAAATAAATAAAAATCAGATTAATCTTCTGAGACAATCCCTCAAATTACATGATGGAGTCAGATGAAACAAACATAAAAGATTAAAAAATAGGGCAATTTTAATTTTTTGTTATTTTTTCTTTTGCTTTTACAGTCAAATTGGCACTCCTGTATGCATTGAGATAATTAAGGTTTTTGGAGTACATTTTTACAAGAAAAACAATTACAAGGAAACAATAGTATTTTCTTTGTAATGTTTTTTCATCCTTTTTTCAGTGAGGGAGTGAGGCAAGTATGAAAACCATAACTTGTATGTATTTGAGTTGACTTCATTGTTCAGTGTCTCTTAATCAAACTTCCCCTTCACCACCCTCTTGCTCAAACTCATCTTTTCTCTCTGTCAGACGAGCGGATACCAACTCACTCAATTATTTAGATTCCTGTGAGGCAGCAACAAAGTTTTCAGACAAAGTCCCCCCCCTTCCACCTCCACCTCTTCTCTCCTCTTCTTTTGCCATCAAACACGTTGTCTCTATCTGAGCAAACGAGTATCAGACACTCCAAATTACCATCAATCTTTTTCGGGTTCCAGGTGCCTACCATGCATAAA
Organism: Garra rufa; assembly: GCF_049309525.1. Lineage (NCBI taxonomy): Eukaryota > Metazoa > Chordata > Actinopteri > Cypriniformes > Cyprinidae > Garra > Garra rufa. The sequence goes on along the minus strand of NC_133373.1, from coordinate 2,880,118 downwards.
AAGTTGGAGGCTTTAGTCTCCTTGTAATTGTCACCACCTCCTGAACTCTCCGAGCCTTTTCACCCGAACGTCCTCAGATGTGCCGTCAGCAGAGAAATATAAATTGGAACAAAAATGGAAGCGTCACATAATGCTGGTGGCCTTCATGGCGGGTGGTTATTAACGGCCAGTTCTAACTGACAGGCGTTAATTGAACATTCTGACTGGGTAATTCATACAGGCTTTGAGAAAACGGTTTCAGCTCACAATGAGTCTGATATAGAGGTTATGAGGATATTTTAAACCCAGAAGCTGTTGCGTACAGGGTAGCAGCACATTTTTTAATGCATGAAGACGGATTATTATGTAGTAAATATAAAAATATATCTATTAAATTTATCTATTAAAATTATTTGTTAAAATGCAATTCAAACACAAATTGGTTGTGACCAAAAGCAAAGGAAATATCAACTTTTTTAAAGGTAAATTCCACTTTCAGAACAAAAACGTACAGATAATGTACTCACCCCCTTGTCATCCAAGATGTTCATGTCTTTCTTTAGTCGTAAAGAAATTATGTTTTTTGAGGAAAACATTTTAGGATTTTTCTCAATATAGTGGAATTCTATGGTGTTTGAACTTACAAAATGCAGTTTAAATGCAGCTTCAATTCAAATGATCCCAGCCGAGGAAGAAGGGTCTTATCTAGTGAAACGATCTGTTTTTATTTTTAATTTTTTTATTACAATTTATATACTTTTTAAAATGAAATGCTCGTTTTGTCTCTCTTTCCAATGGGAATAAGTAGTCTGTGCATCTCTGGTTCTAAACAGTAAGGGTAGGTTGAAAATCTCCCATTTTATTTTGTCCCTCAACTTCAAAAATCATTTCAAAATCATCAAACCCAGTGTTTGCAAAGTGAACATGTAAAGAAGATAAAACAGCCTTTACAAAAAAAGGTAAAACAGCGAAGTTGAGGGAGAAAATAAGATGAGTTTTTAAACATACGCTAACTGTCTTGAACCAGAAAAAACAGCGCTCAGGCAGAGCAAGACAAGACGAGCATTTGAGGTTAAAAAGTATATCGTTTTGTGTGTGTGTGTGTGTGTGTGTGTGTGTGTGTGTGTGTGTGTGTGTGTGTGTGTGTGTGTGTGTGTGTGTGTGTGTGTGTGTGTGTGTGTGTGGTCTGGTATTCATCACGTTGTGGGGACCAAATGTCCCCACAAGGATAGGAATACCAGTAGATTTTGACCTTGTGGGGACATTTCTCAGGTCCCCATGAGGAAACAGGCTTATAAATCATGCACAATGAGTTTTTTTGAGGAAGTAAAAGTTTGCACAATCTCCTGTGAGGGCTAGGTTTAGGTGTAGGGTAGAGTTAGGGCGATAGAAAATACGGTTTGTACAGTATAAAAACCATTACGCCTATGGAATGTCCCCATAAAACATGTAAACCCAACATGTGTGTGTGTGTGTGTGTGTGTGTGTGTGTGAAAATAACCAATTGTTTTGCTAGATAAAACGCTTCTTTCTCGGCTGGGGTCATTTAGAACCCTGTGAAGCTGCATTTAAACTGCATTTTGGAAGTTCTGCACCACAGAAGTCCACTATTTAGAGAAAAAACCTGAAATGTTTTCCTCAAAAAACATTTTTTTTACGACTGAAGAAAGAAAAACATGAACATATTGGATGACAAGGGGGTGAGTACATTATCTGTAAATTTTAGTTCTGGAAGTAAACTTCTTTAATTTATTCGTCAGGACCAAACATTATTGAAAATATTCACACAGTCCCACATACAAACAAACGCACCTGTGCCACTCCGTCCTCCTGTTTACATGCAACATGTGTCCCCGTGTTGTGCAATTCTGGGGTTGGAGTGTTTCATTTCCTGCCCGGAGAAGGCTTGAATCATAGGGGAGGTACTGTGGTGGTGTGCGACTGAATTGAGATATGTGTCAGCGTTGCCCGAGACCAGCTGCCGCAACCTACCACACTCAAGAACGAACTCATCGCCTTAACAGCTCACACTTAAAACGTGTGACTGTGAGAGAGGAATTGCGTGCATGTGCATTTAAAGTGTGTGAGCGTGCGTGTTTTTGGATGTGAAATACAGCTGTGGAGCGGCAAATCCTTTAACCCTGTCTTTTGCTTGTGTGACAAGCACAAATCTGTGTGCCAAACTGAACAGTAGACTGGCAGATCTGATATCGTACTTCTTTATAACAGCCTTGTCATGCTTGTCAAACCATAAAGGAATCATACATACACAGATTTTGAGGAAAAGATCGTTATAGTACATGGTTGTCTGAATTTCTTAACTCAATTATAGCATTTGGCTGAAAAATGTATTTTTGACTATTGGTCTTGACAACCTACACTGTGTTAGTTTAACATCTCGTGTATCACTCTGTGTCTCTTTTAGGGCTGTCACGATTGCTCGATTCAATTTGAGCACTTGATTTAAAAAAATCCTCGATTGCATTGCGTGGCACATTCAATGGATGAGAAGCGCATTATTAGACCGTTTTCCAGGGCTGCATGATGTATTAAACCCATTTAAAAATCATAATACAGCATAATTTACAAATTATTTGCACGCGTGTAGGTTACGTGCATCTCAGAGCAGTAAATCCGCTCACAGTAAATGCTGCTCTGCACAAACTGTTATAATTTACATGTGTGGAACATCTCAAACTCCGATCTCTGCATATTGCTGTGAGTTTGGGTTTATTATAACGTTCATCTGGGAACACAACATGAGCCATTTCCACAGATTTGTAAAGTGAATCATTTATAAACCTACGCAAGCACAAAAGAATGCTTGATTTGTGGCTCAGTGTAGGAGAAAAAAACTCATTTTGAGAAAACGTCCTTTAAAAAAATGCATTGTAATTGAAATCTATTGACACAAATAGATAAAGTGCTATAAAAGAAACACTTAACAGTGTCTTTAGGATGTTTTCTTTCCACTAGTCTGAAAAAAACATTATTGATCCATTATTTGAAGTAATTATTGTTGCCTCATTGCTATTATATATGTATTTAAGTAATTTTAAAGGCTGTTGTTTACTTGGATCTATTTTTACTACCACAAAAATGATTAACCGCCAAAAATAATCAAAAGATTACTCGATTAATCATCAGAATAATCGACCAATTACTGCGTTACCAAAATAATCGTTAGTAACAGCCCTCTCACAAAATAAATTATCCAGCTTATATTCAGCGTAAATCTATATTTTATATAAATGTATCTACTTTATTTAAAGTCAGCTGTACTGAAGTGTAATGTTAGCCATAACATCAGTACTTTTTAAATAATAAATAACACTCAAGTCACTCATTTCATTAGTATATTATTGTACAACAAAATTGTAGTCAAGCTGTTTTGTGCATTGGACATTTTTCTTGTAGATTTAAAGCAGAATAATCTTAATTTTATAAAACATCATACCATCCCTTTTTTTAGGGCCTGGCCTTTTTTTTTACTTGATTAAAGGCCAGAAGATGATGGAAAAGTTCTCCTTTTCCTCATTATTCTGTTGTTCATTGTCTCATCAACGCACCGTCTCCTGTGGAGAAGGAAACTAATTATGTCTTCATCCCTTCCTGTTCGCACCTCCTCCTATTCTCTCCATTAGCCAAAGAAATTCTAATGAGTTTTAGTCGAGCTACTTTTGGCATGGGAATAAGTGAAGTAGAATAAACGCTCAATAGAATATAAAAAAATCCACGATTGGCACCTGCACAGAATCGTCAACTTTTTTTGACAACTTTTCCCAAGCTTGATTTTTTTCATCTCTCACACCTGCTGGTTTCTGTAAGCTATATGTGACGCTAAGCACACACAGACGCACATACACTCTGCCTCTCAGCCATATTGCTCTGGTGCCTTTTCATCAAAGCTGCAGGACGATATGAGGGCCATCTGCTCTCCTGGCTTTTAATGTTTATAGTATAAAACAACAATAAAAAGATTACAGCATCCACAGACTGAGTGAGAGGAATCTATTCGGCAGACAGATGGGGAACACAGCTGGACTGGACACCGTAAAAAAGGCTAACAGGAGGCAGAGAGGATGCTGGGATGGCAGATAGTGACCATCAGCTTTGAAAAACTTATTTCTGTCTCGTCCAACAGCAGGTGTTCTGTCATTGCAGTGGACAGGAAAGGCTTGCTGCTTTTTGTTTAGGTCAAGCTTTGTTTCGCCACAATTAAAATCGTCTCTGTCACTTATGATATGAGCCAGGAGGCTTTTCTTTATCTTTTTGTGTCCATTCGTGTCCTGTTGGATTAGTTATCATGGCTCGGCAGTAAGGAAGGCCTGATAGCCCGGAGCCAGTGTCAGAGAGTTTCGGCCAGTTGAGGAAACTGTAACGCACTCTCAAAAAAGCTTTTTATTTATTTATTTATTTATTTTTTATTTGTATTAATTTGTTTATTTGCATTTGTATTAAAGATTTATATAGATGTAGTACTCTCTAACCAAAACAAGAAAAATGTTATTTACTAAATAAATACATTTATATATTTTTTGTTCATTGCTTAGCAAAAAATAAAAATAAATAGTGCACTAGTCTAAATTTTTATTTATTTTTTATATATAAAATACCAAACAACTTATTTATATATATATATATATATATATATATATATATATATATATATATATATATATATATAACTAATAATAATACTAATAATAATAATAAGTATTTATTTATTAACATTTTTGCTTGTTTTTGTAAAAAAATGTTTTTGTAAAAAAAAAAAAAAAACAGAAATGTTAATAGATAAATACCTTTTATTGTTATTATTTTAATTATTTAATTATAATATTATTATTAAATTAATTAATTAATTAATTAATTAATTTATTTATTTATTTATTTATTTATTTTTTGCAGTAGGACCATTGTAAATCTAAACTTAAGCAGAAATAAAATCTCTCTTATTGTTGAGTCCTGGTTATGAAAACCAGGACATTTTAGTTAAATATTATTACTATTTACTAAATAAATACATTTATTCATTTTTTGTTAATTGCTTAGCAAAAAAAAAAATTTAAGTCTAATTTTTAAATATTTTTTTTTATATATAGAAGACCAAACAACTTATTTATATATTAACTATATATATATATATATATATATATATATATATATATATATATATATAAGTATTTATTTCTTAACATTTTTGCTTGTTTTTGTAAAAAAATATGTTTATATATATTCCAAAAACAAGCAAAAATGTTAATAGATAAATACTTTTTATTATTATTATTTTAAATATTTAATTATTATTTTATTTTATTTATGTTTATTTTATTTATTTATTTATTTTTGCAGTAGGACCATTGTAAATCTAAATTTAAGCAGAAATAAAATCTCTCTTATTGTTGAGTCCAGGTTATGAAAACCAAGGCATTTTAGTTCAATATTTGGCCTCCTGCTTGATTTTCTAATCAAGGAAATTTGGCATAACCATATTGTACCAACAACCACATGAAATTTGCCTGAGGAGATTTGTGCAGAAGAGCATTTTCAGACTCAAGGGAAATGCTCAGTTGTTTGCTCTTTTGTTGCTTTCTTACGTTTCCTTCTGGTTTATTTATAGAACTCTTTCCTTTTATACTTTCCTTTGCTGAGAGGAATGTGATTTTTCTTCCCTGACAGTACAGAGGAAAAAAGTAAAATTGCGAAAATGTAGAGCATTTTTTCCCCCCTGCTTTAGAGGAGAGCAGGCGCCCACTTTCACATGCCGTTAAAACAAAACAAAACACAAACCGCCGCCTTTGTGTAGCATTGTCTGTTTTTGCTGACCTTTCCTCTCCATGTGTAGAAAAGAAAGGAGGGGGGATTCCACATGGTCTAGACAGGTGTGTTTCCTCTTTCAGAAAGATCACAGACTGTAAACAGGTTAAGCCCTTTACCCCAACCCACGCTGACAGATGCGAACAAGATATATTAACTTATTAGTTAAAAAAATGTATTTGTATAAAATAGCAATAATTATTTTAAAATGTATTATTAATTATTATCTTAATGTTGCTCCAAAAACAGGACTCCAATCTGGTAAGCGTCTCAAGTTTCTGGTTGCCAAAGTGACACAAATATCCCTCATTCCAGGGGTAATGTACTTGAGGTCACAAGTTTACATCCCCCTTTTAGAATCTGCAAAAAATTATTTGTTTTACCAAAATAAGAGGGATCATACAACATGCATGTTATTTTTTATTTAGTACTGACCTGAATAATATATTTCACATAAAAGATGTTTACATATAGTCCACAAGAGAATTTATAAAAATGACCCCTGTTCAAAAATGTACATTCCCTTGATTCTTAATACTGTGTTATAACTTGAATGATGGACAGCTGTGTTTTTTTTTGTTTAGTGATAGTTGTTCATGAGTCCTTTGCTTGTCCTGAACAGTTAAAATGCCTGATATTCTTCTGAAAAACCATAGATTCTTTGATTTTCCAGCATTTTTGTGTATTTGACCCCTTTCCAACAATAACTGTATGATTTTGAGATCCATCTTTTCACACTGAGGACAACTGTGGGACTCATATGCAGCTATTACAGAAGGTTCAAACGCTCACTGATGCTCCAGAAGGAAAAAACATGCATTAAGAGCTGGGGGTGAAAACTTTTGAACAGAATGGACATTTTTCCAATTTTGCCTAAATATCATAATTGTTTCATTTAGTACTGCCTTCAGAGGCTACAGAAGATAGTTGCATGTTTCCCAGAAGACAAATAAGTTAAATTTACCCTGATCTTCGAATTAAAAAAAGTTTTCACCCCGCAGCTGAAGCATCAGTGAGCATTTGAAGCTTCTGTAATAGTTGTATATGAGTCCCTCATATACATTTCTATGATCCCTCTTATTTTGCTAAAATAGTTAACATTTTGCAGATTCTAAAGGAGGATGTAAACTTTTGACCTAATTTGAAAAATTTGATTTTTTTTAGGACATTGTGACCACCCAGAATGAATATCACTGATGGAAATGTCAGCCACAATGTCTCCTTAGGCAGGTGTGGGAACAGAGCAGGGCCACTTAAAGGGCTTTTCTTACTCTTTTAGCCCTAACTAGCAGAAGAGGTGGCTATGTTTAAATGAAGTGAAAACTTTTCCTATTTGCATAATAGAAAAGCAGCATCCTCCAATTAACTGCTGACAAAGTGGATTTAGTTCCCCTAAGAAAACAAGAGGGCTAGAGCACAAAGTAAGGCCAAAAAGCTTCATTGTAACCATCATTGTGCTTGGAAAAGTTGAGGACGGACTGCTCTTGGTTCTCCACTTACGACCAGGCTCGTGTAAACTCGCCAATTACAGTAAAGCTATTAGTCGCAGAGAAAATAGTAGCACCTGTTAAGTTGGTACCCACTAGAGTGGCCTGATCTATGGTCTGTTTGTTGTATGTTACTACAGCAATGGTGGTCTTGGTGTCCTGATTGGTTCAAGCTGAGACAAGGGGAGGGATTTTAATTTTGAAAGGCTATTGGTCTGGTTTAATAGTGAGGGATTACAGTAATTCAAGCCAATAAACAAAGAGCAGACAAGAGCAGCTTCTTTTCTTAAAGATGTGTGCTTTGATTAATGATGCTTGCGTTAGGCGGACCACTTTTAGAGACAGCGCCATTAAGAATGATTCACGGCATCGGATACTGATTAGTTCCATATGGATGAAGAGTTCAGTTGACCGGAAATTCAGAGACATCTCTGTTACGTGTGCATAGCATTTTTATGTATTGTCCATCTTTTCCAGATAAAGGGGGAAATGCTGAATTTTTAATCTAAGCTGGAGGTTTTTAATCTGGCTATTCTCCAGACTTTAATCAGACTTCAAAGGATCCACAAAACCTCTCTCTATCTCAATACTTTCCACTTGCTCTCCTCTCCAACTTCTAGATGCACAGAGGGAGACAAAGAGAGCGGGAAGGGTAATGATTCATCTTACACGCTGGGCGGCATTTTATTTGACTCGTCTATGGTTTGGACGTTTGAAGAAACCTCCGCAATAATGTGCTCCGCCGGTCGGCAGGGGAGTCTGGCTTTGATCCTAAATTAGAAAACATTATCCATTTAATGGAGCAATTTCAGCAAGTACCCTCAATAATTACTTAATGACACAAGGTATGTTATCTGGAGACCACCATATTTATAGGACTATTTGTGGAGTTCTTCAAGTGAAGTAGCTCTGAGCCGAACCTGAGCTGCACTTTGTGCTTCTGATGGCCAGGCATTTGCTGATGAGATATTCTAACTAACTTTTCAATGGTTTACTATGCTTTTTTTCTCCTCCCTATAGTAGACTCAAAAATAAATAAATATATGCCGTATTTATTTGAGAAAAAATATAGAAAAACTTTTGCAATTGCAATTTCTAATATTGGTTTCCTAGTTTCAATACACTTTAAAATATGATTTATTTCTGTGATGCATTGCAGAATTTTCATCAGCCATTACTCCAGTCTTCAGTGTCACATGATCTTTCAGAAATCATTCTAATATGCTGATTTATTATCAGTGTTGAAACTTGTGCTGATTATTTTTTTGAAAATGTGATACTTTTCTTTGATTCTTTGACGAATATAAACGAAAAGAACAGCATTTATTCAAAATAGAAATATTTTGAACGATATAACTGTTTACTATCACTTTTTATCCATTTAACACATCCTAAAAGTATTTATGTCTTTAGAAAAAGAGAGAAAATTACTGCCCCCCAAATTGTAAGTAGTAAAGACTTATATTTTGAAAAAAAGTTGTTATTTTTAACTTTTTATTCAGAGTCCTGAAATAGCAACACAGATTCCCAAAAGAAAGAAAAAAAATTAATATTAAGCTGCACAACTGTTTTCAACATTGATTATAAATATTAAAATGTTATTAATATTAAAATGATTTCTAAAGGATCATATGACACTGAAAAGTGGAGTAAAGATGCTGAAAAATTAGCTTTGCTGCTCAAGAATTTTATTTTATTTTATTTTTTCCTTTCTGAATTGAAACTACACCATTTTTGCATTTTTGTCTTAATGTGATACATATTTGTCAATCATGCATAAATGAAACTCGAATACATTTCTGCACTCAAAACCATGGTAGTTTATTATTTTCAGTTTGCATCGATTTGATTTTAAATAATCATATTGTCAAAATGCTTTCATTCTTATTGTGAAAAAGTACACTTATTTAGTTTAAAAGTATTAACATAATTAAAATATGTCTAGTTGTGGAAAAATAAAATATAAATCTGGTTATTGTGTATTTATTAGTACTGCTAGAAAATTGGTTTCATGTTTGTGTGTTTTACATTAAGTTTACTAGTTTGTTAATCTAAATGGATGGACATTTTATATGCAGTTCAAATACATAAATCATAAATGTAGGCCTAAATAGTTTATATTGCAGTTGCTCGTACATCAATGTGAGGTTTTATGAAGTCAGGCGGTATAATAAGAAGCTGCTTCTCTCATAAAAACTGCTACTAATAATAATGAATAACATAAACGTACTCGAAACGTGGAGTCAGTATCTAGTCCATTAGGGGAGATGGGCTTTAAAAGCTCACTTTTATTGTCTTCACTGACTCTGAATACTATGTTAATATGACGCTAAGTTATTATGGAATAATGACGCTAGTGAAATTTGACACTGAAGGCTTTCACGTCCTAGACCTATTAAAAACGTCAGATGCGCTCCGCTGCATTACTGAAAACTGGTACGGCGACTGTTTGCAAAGCCGAAGCGAAGTTTTGCAAGCAGACGATGAGACCAAAGATAAGGCTTTCATATGCAAACTGGCAACGTCAGAGCAAAATGTTGTGTATGCAGAAATGATTACACACATGTACTCATTTATAGATATGTTTAGCTTTCTAGCCGACACAGGTTAGAGTTCAAGCCACCCGGACGAGCCCCCTTCCAGCAGCGAGATGACTGTTGGCACTGCTTATCCATCAGAGTATTGTTATTCTCATTTCATAAAAGTACAGAAAATAGGATTAGGGGCCAGCTATCCTGTGGGGATGAGAGTCAACTGGCCCTCTCTTTTATCTCTGCGCTGTGCGCTGGGAGCTTGGACTGCTCACAGGCACTTTCAATTGGAGCGATTAAGTCGGCTGAATCTGCAATGTACAGAGCGAGATCTGGAGATGTGAAGGGACACAGGGAAGAGACAGGGGAATATACTTCGCCGTCCGTCATCTGAAAGCCGTGTTTGAGTTTCCTAGCATAACGTTTTGGCCTAGAAAGCTGAGAATAAAGAGAGACATGAAAGAGAGAGGGGAAATGATCTAAGCTTATATAACGGGGTCCAACTAATCTGAGAGCGCATGAAAAGATGGCATTCGAAATCGAATCTAAACAGCAGTAAACAATATATATGTGACCCTGGACCACAAAACCAGTCTTAAGTCGCTGGGGTATATTTGTAGCAATAGCCAAAAATACATTGCATGGGTCAAAATTTTTGATTTTTCTTTTATGCCAAAAATCATTAAGAAATTAAGTAAACTTCATGTTCCATGAAGATTTTTTGTAAAATTCCTACTGTAAACATATCAAAATGTAATTTTTGATTTGTAATATGCATTGTTAAGAACCTAATTTGGACAACTTTAAAGGTGATTTTCTCAGTCTTTTTGATTTTTTTGCATCCTCAGATTTCTGATTTCAAATAGATGTATCTCAGTCAAATATTGTCCTATCCTAATAAACCATACATCAATAGAAAGCTTATTTATTCAGCTTTCATATGATGTATAAATCTCAGTTTTGTCAAATTTAACCTTATGACTGGTTTTGTGGTCCAGGGTCACATATATATATATATCACATCAAAAGAAATTTACAAAAGTGATTTGATGTATATACAAATTAAATGTAAGTAAAGTGTCTACTTTTAAGGTTTCAAATACGTTTTTGGAGAATAAAATGTCAACATTTGGTTGAAATAATGTTACATTTTCATTCAGTGTAACACAATATTTATGAAAAAATTCAAACTATATGCTTATTCTGACTTGTACATTTTAACATATGTAAAAGAATAAGGGAACATATTAAATTTTATTGTGTTTTAAATGAGTAAAAAAATCCTTATTGACAAATAGGCAAATTTTCTGAACTGAGGCGCTACAGCGTTCTGTTACTCCACATTAAACAGCGCCAAAACGGCATAGATTTTTTTTTTTTTTTGAATATTGTAATCAACTGGACAGAATTTGAATTCTGAGACTTTGTTTAATATCAGAAGTAACAAAGCACAAAGCTTATTGCGATTTATCGGATGGGATGTGCACTATAATGTTCTGTCATTTAAGTGAAAACAGTCTAGACTAATCGACTTTGGATTTAAAAATCAATATTGTTTCATAAAAATGAGAATCGATTAAAATCGAGATATTTTTTAACCAGCCCTAAATAACATGTCATGTTTATTTACATTAAAGGGGTCCTGTAATGCTCTTTTACAAAGTCTTTATTTAGTTTTGGGGGTGCACTAGAACATGCTCTCATTCTTGGTGGTGTTTTTACAACATTTACAACATTTACACTGAAGCGGCTGATCATGCTACATTACTATTTATTTGAATGATATTCTAATGGACCGTGTTGTGACATAATAGCACCCGGAAAACAAACGCTGTAGTCCAAAGGAGCCGTTCGTTGTAGTTCTTGAAAAGTGTTTTTTTTTTAAAAACTAAATATCTCTCTTTGGAGTGGACTTTGAGATTTCACACTAAAATTCCAAAAAGTTAAAAAGCATAATAGGACCCCTTTAAAGTCACTGTATTTTTTTTTATTTATTTATTTTTTTCAAGGTTGCATGTGAGTTAAAAACAAAAACATTTTTAATGTTTAAAAAATATGTTTCACCAGTCATCTTAAACTTGTGGACTTCCTGTAAGTTAAAAACGAAAACATTTGGCTCATGCTTTTTTGATTCGAGTCATTTATTGGGAAAGGGTGTAAGAGGAGAGTTTGGTAAACCACGGCTGAGTAAGAGAGAGCTTTGTTTGAGCTTGTAGAGGATCCGTCAGCGGCGCTCAGGTTCTCACACTAAAGCGAGCCAGATGGATACTAGAATCCTCTTCTCTTCAGACAGAGAGAATAATCAGCTCTTTCTCACTCTGATCACCCTATTCTCAGTCCAGAGAGAACAAAACCGAAAAGAAGAATAAAAGCACTGAAATAAGCTTGAACCTTCAGCCCCCGTTGCATAGTACGCTTCCCTCAAACGTCTGTTTCCCAGAGGCAGAGTTAATTGGACCATGAATCATCTCATTGAGACTAATGTAAACATCCTGGTAATTGACAACAAATCATCATTACAGGTGTGATCAAAACAGATCCACTGACCAAAACTCACATCGACATTTTTGTGTGTTTTTTTTTTCCAATAGGAAAGCCTCATTAACAAATCTGTTTATTTCTGGTTTCATTTCAACTCGGCATTAATCACAATCAACACAAGTTTCTGTTCGCTAACAGAACAGAGCAGAGGGTCTTTCTGGGTCTCATTATTTGTAATCCGCGCACAGTAATATCGCAGGCCAACAGAAGCAAGACCGCTTGGAATAAATTTCAGGAGGCAATACATCTGTAAGTACCGACAAGGGCTTTGTCTAAACACGCTAAAGAAGAAAGATGTGGCGGCTTTTTGTAGACGGGATTCCTTCACGCTGGAAAGAAGACGTCAAGTCCAGATGAGACATAAAAATGATAGGGCTGTTCACCTGCAATGACAGATACATGCAAACAAACACGGTTCGCATCCGCATGACTCAGAAGCCTTGCGCAACGTTCGCCGCAGTGGCAGACGAACAGCTGGTGCTGGTGTGCGAGCGTGTCTGGAATTAGTTTAATGTTAGTTAAGATGACCTCCATCAAAGTCTGTTCACCGCAGCGCAGATGAACAAAACCAGACGCATCTCTAAACAAGCCTGTTGTAATGTTGAGTCATCCGTTTTGTCTGACTGTAATAACAAGGATTCTACTCACAGGCAATTTGTCTGTTCACGCTGAACATGAAAGCGGAGCGTGACGCGACACGGTCAATCACAACACACGGCCAATGAGAACACTTCTCTCTTTGATCGCTCTCACACGACTGAAGAAGGCAAACTAAGAGCACATACCACATGGGATGACTCTTATGGCTTTTTCCTATGGAGTTGGATGGATTTGTAACGTAATGACTATCTTTATCCATGTTTGAGGAGTAGTACGATTTGGTGATTTACAGAGAAACCAATACTATATTTATTTATTTATTTAATAATATATCAATAATATATCTTGATATGTTAATAATATATCGAGATACCAGTATGCCTTCAAAATAATTTAACAATATTATTATTATTATTGCAAACGTAGTTTTTTAAAAGTTATTTTTTTATCATTATTATTATTAATCACAATCATTATTCCTAGAAACATATTAAAGCAATTTAACTGTAAATAATAATACTAATAAGAATTATTATTATAAATAATAATCATCGTTATTATCAGAAACATTATGAATTTGTAAAATATAATAATAGTAATAATAATAATATTTATAATTTATGTATTCATAATTAATTGCAAATAACAGTACTTGTCAATATATCAATAAAATATCTTGTTTGCCTTCAAAATTATTTAATAATAATAATTGTTATGATGATGATGTGATGATGATGATTATTATATTATTATTACTGCAAACTCATTGTTTAAGTTTATATTTTTATTATAATTAATAATCACAATTATTATTATTAGAAACAAAAGCAATTTGATTATAAATAATAATAATTTTATTATTATTATTAATAATCATCATTATTGTCAGAAACATTCTGAATTTGTTAAATATAATAATAATAATAATAATAATTATTATTATTATTATTATCATTGCAAACTAATTTTTTAGTTATTTTTATTATTATTAATCACAATCATTATTATTAGAAACATATTAACGCAATTTAATCGTATATAATAATAATTAATATTAATAATAATAATATTATATGATTTAAAAATATTATTATTATTATTATTATTGTAAGAAACATGATTTTTTAAAATATAATAATAATAATTGTTTTAATTATTATTATTATTATTATTATTATTATCAATCAATCATTATTAGAAGCAGTAAAGAAATGTGATTGCAAAATAGAATAATAATAATAATTCTAGTAGTAATAATAATTATTATATTCAATCAATCAATTATTATAACTATAATTTGTTATGATTATTTGCTATAATTTGCTATGATCCTTTTGTACCATCAAATTCCTTTATTTCATTTTGTAATATTAATAATAACATGAAATGATGCTTAATCACAATAACAGTAATTTGCTGTCATTAATGAATTTGTATTATTGTAAATATCCTAGTTTAACAATATATCAAGATCTTTTTTACATTTAATAATAATAACAATTATTATTAGTAGTAATAATAAATATAATAATATAATAATAAGTGCTTTTATAGCATGTCACTATGCAGATATGTTAACGCAAAACATGCACAAGCTTTACCGCGTATCTGTGTGGAGTAACAGCGACAACAACGTAAGCAAATATCCTCTCCATCACAAGCAGGATAACAAGAGGTCATTAAAAAGAGAGAGAGAGGGACAAGAGCGGGGTCGACACCGTAGGTCAGAAAATAAATTTGGCCTCTTTGTGGAAGGAAAAAGTATTTTCTTTGTTTGGTTTTTAGGCCCAGGCAGCCTCCTCTGTTTTTCATTTCATATTTTCTCTGGCTACAAGCGGAAATGTAGTGTTTGTTGAACAAGAGCAGTTCTCTCTTACCCTTCAATCTCTCATCTGTCTCTCTCTCATTTTCTCTACCTCTCTCTCTCGCTTTGATGCCAATTTGGCTGGAGCGGAGCATGTCCAGGCTTTTGCAGATGTGTCCTTCTCCCAGCCTCTGATTGCAGCGTTCAGGCCAAATAAAACATCACATACAAGCCTATCTCTCTCTCTCTGCCTTTCTTCTCTTTCTCCTCATCACTCACCGTCTTAGAGAGCAGGCATGCAAAAAAGAAAGAGCATCCAGCAGAATCGGAAGATCAGAAGAGATTTTTGCTAGTTGTTCTGTATTTTATATAAAAATACAGCATATTTATGTTTTTACATTTGGGATCGGTGCATCAGGGTCTAATCTGAGAATATTTGGGTGTGTCTGATTTTTTGAACTTTGCTCATGTGACTCATGTCTTTTTTTTTTTTTAAAGATCAATGACTGTGATTTTTGGTTTAGTCAGCTCTCGGTGAGTGACTAACCCTTGGCGCTCGCACAAGCTTTAATCAGAGTCTTGCCTGTAACCAGCGAAAGTAGAGAATACGGAGCGGTGGATCTGGTTCCACCCATGTGGACGACATCCAAACCTGTGATTAAAGAGCATATGAGGTCTGATTAATACAATCGTATTGCTGATGACAGACGCTTCAGGATAATAAATGGCTATTTGTGATAGCTTCATTTTCCAAAGTGCTCATGCAGTTTTAGTTTGAGATTTTGAAATTGACCGTTCAGGTGCAAAATACATGATTTATACAGTGGAGAAAAAGGATAAATTCAGCAAATATCATTTCCGCTTTTGTAATTTCAAACAGTATGATGCTTTCTTTCTTCTTTGGAACACAAAAGGGACTTTTTAGAAAATGTCCCTAAAAAAAATCTGTTTTTTTATTCCCAAAATCCATTTTATATATTTTTTTTCCAAATTCCTGTTTTTTTTGTTTTTTTGTTTTTTTTTTAAATCAATAAAAAAATCAAAAAACATGTCTAAATAATTTAAATCATGAACTTACTCAATTTAACAACAAAATATTAAAAGTTTAACAAAAAAAAAAAAAAAATTGGGTCCTGTGATTTTATTTATTTATTTTTCTGTGTAAAATTATTATTTATTTATTTATTTTTTACATAAAAATGTATAGATTCCATTTGAATGGTTTCATTAAATTTTAATAATCAAAAGCATTTCTAATTAAATTATTTTATACAAAATTAGAGCAGAATTTTATTTTTTGATTTTTTTGTTTCCAGAAATACTGTGTTGTGTATTTACATTTTTTCTGATAAATACATTTTGGTAAATCATTTTTGTGGTAAATATTCATTTAAAATAATGTTTTAATAATAATTGTATTGTTAGTAGTAGTACTATCATTACATTAAGTTATATATTTAAATCTGTTTTTATTTTTTCCAAAAATCTGTTTTATTTTTACCAATTTTTTTCGTTCAAACTTTCTGGATTCCATTTTTTCCCTTTTAAATTTTCTAGACCCTGTTTTAATGGTTAAAACAAGCATGTCTAATTAATTTAAATCATGAAACTTAACTCTATTTAACAGCAAATTATTAACATTTTAGCACAAAATGTAATTTTAGGGTCCTATAAAAATTTTTTTTTTTGGTCAAATTTTATTTTAAATTCTGTTTTCCATTAAATTTCAATGGTTTCATTACAATTTAATAATCAAAAGCATTTATAATTAATTGAGCTTACAGAAAAAATAATTCATTTAAAAAAAAATCCTCCAGAAATACTGTGTTGTGTATTTAAATGTTTCTGGTAAATATTCCTTAAAATAATGTTTAAATAATAATTTTATTGTTAATAGTAGCACTACCATTACATTAGGTAATATATTTCTGTCACAGTTTCTTCAAGTTAAACCAAATTTTTATTATTGACAGGTTGCTGTGAAGACCTTTAAGTTTCTGTTTGTATATAATATGATGATAGTTTATCTCAAAGTAAATGCTGTTTATGTGTTCATGTTTTCATATTTCGAGGCAGCAGAAACTGTGCGTCTACCCCGTTTATTCACACCAAAACACATACAGTAGAACATGCAGGATTCATATTCAAGCAGTATTTTTAGCTTAATATTCACAGACAATAGTCTACATCGCATTTTGATTTTAGTATACTGTTTATTCATTCGAAATTTAAAAGTCTGATAAAAGTAGTCTGTTTCTCATCCAAAGCAATCTTATGTGTTCCACACAAAAAACAAAGAAGAAAAGAAAGTCATAGGTTTGAAATGGCACAAGGTTGAGTAAAAGATAGGATTTTCATTTAAGCTTGAAATGTTTCTTTAAGAAATAGTCAGAGGAACTGAACTGATGGTAAAACTAAGATAAGTGGCCTTGAATGCATGCAAAATCTAAAATAATAGCTTTTGCTATGTGCCTCTGACCCTGAAAAACCCATCAGTTTAAAGCACAGCTTGTTTGGTGAATAATCTTAGCTTTTGGGTTCCGCCGCGGCTCAGATATGCAATCAGCGCGGCGTGCGAGTGTGAATGTGTTGCGCGGGCCTGAGGCATTACTTTGACATTTCGCTGAGATGAGAAGGTTGAGGTCCTTCTGCCTGTTTAGTGAGCCCTTCAAATGCGAATCGTCACGCAGCCTTCCGCTTTATTAAGACAAACGCTAAAAAGCATGGCGCGTGTTAACACTCAGGGAATGTCTTGTAGTCGTGTAGCTTCTTGTATAGCCAAAGGTCAGGCTGGCAGCAGATAAACTGGAAGAGTGGGATGAAATTGGCCTCTGTCCCAGGACGTTCATCCCTCATTTGGATTGCTTCGCTTTTGGGGAGCATTGTATGAAACGCCCAGTGAGAGAGGGGTCTGTGGCATGTTTTTATGATTACATCACAAACTTTAACCCCACCACTGCAGTCTGTGTTCCTGAGAAGTCTGTAATTAGAGTGAAGCTTGTTTATGTGTGTGTGTGTGTGTGTGTGTGTGTGTGTGTGTGTGTGTGTGTGTGTGTGTGTGTGTGTGTGTGTGTGTGTGTGTGTGTGTGTGTGTGTGTGTGTGTGTGTGTGTGTTTACTATTTAACCATATTTTGGGAACAGATTTGTTTAATCTGACCTGACCTTCTTTTGAGGATGTCTCTCATTAGTAAAATAGTCTAACAATAAAGTGTGTGAGTGTGTGTATATAGGGCCCTATGATTTCCGCGGACAGAATGAATGGAAATCCAGTCATAAAAATGGAATTTACTGTCTAACACGGAATGTCACGAAATATATATATTATATATTAAATCAAATCAATTAAGTATAAATGTTTTTTTTAACTTTACAATTTAATGAATCCATTTAATGAATCCAGAAGATAAATGAAAAACTAAATTTGAAGTTTCATGATTTCAATTATTTAGACATGCCTTTTGATTGATAACATTTTTTGTTTAACATACGAAAAACATAAGTAAAAAAAAAAATAGCACATAAAGAAATATATAATGTTAAACAAAAAAATAGAAAATGCAAACTTACTTATTTTAGCTAGTTGTGTTTGTATTTCTCAGTTTGGTTTAGTTTAGCTTGACATACTAAAATAACTAAAAATACTGTTTAAAAAATACCTAGACATACAAAAAAATCTAAAAATTACAAAAATGCGTTTTGATTAATCAAATTTCATTTAACATAAAAGTAAAAAAAAATAAAAATAAATGGAATCCAGAATTTTAAGACAGAAAATTTTAAAACAGAAAAAAAAAAACAGAATATGAATGAATGAATGAATGAATACAACAGAAATCGGGGTATATATAATGTTATATAAAAAATAAAACTGCAATGCAAACTTACTTATTTCAGCTTTGTGTTTCCATTTCTCATTTTTGCTTAGTTTAACCTACTAAACATACTAAAATAACTAAAACGACATTTTTTTTTAGCAAAACAACTAGAAATGACAAAAAAGATAACAGAAAATCAAAAAATAAAATCCAATTCAAAATACTACACTGGGAAAAATGCTTTTCTTACTTAGATTTTTTGTTTTGTTTTAAGCCAAAATATCTAAAAATTCTTAAAGGATAACTATTGCCAAAATGCAACCTGGGCTGTTTTTTTTTTTTTTTACTGTAAATGAGACAAACTTATATCTAAAAGCATAATTAGGACAAACGAGCCGTTTTTGAGATTGACCGTGATTTCGTTTTGTGGTCAATGGCCGGTGAATGGGAGAACTAGGGGCATAACTTTGAGCGCATCAAAATCGATATTTTTACAACACTAAGAAGGCTCGACACACCATGAAACTTCGCCTGGGTCTCTACACATGAACTCGAGCATTGAGAACATTGTTTGTGTACACAGAGTTTACTAAAAAGAAAGGTTTTGAACAACTCACTTTCACTGTTTGAGTTTCCGCCAGTCAAGAAGCGTCGATCTCTGAATGCGAATGAATGGACTCCATAGGACGAAATATTAGGCTTATATGAGGCTCATTTTACAACTAGAAGGTTAATATTGTTTTTTACTTGCGACAAAACAACGAATTAGCCATGCATTTATATGGAAATGTGCTTTAGGAGCTATCCATCCTCACATTCGGAGATCGATTATTCTTGACTGGCAAGACGGCCGCGAGCGGAAACCCAAACAGTGAAAGTGAGTTGTTCAAAACCTTTCTTTTTAGTAAACTCTGTGTACACAAACAATGTTCTCAATGCTCGAGTTCATGTGTAGAGACCCAGGCGATACTTCGAGCAAAGTTTCATGGTGTGTCGAGCCTTCTTAGTGTTGTAAAAATATTGATTTTGATGCGCTCAAAGTTATGCCCCTAGTACTCCCTTTCACCGGCCATTGACCACAAAACGAAATCACGGTCAATCTCAAAAACGGCTCGTTTGTCGTAATTATGCTTTTAGATATAAGTTTGTCTCGTTTACAGTAAAAAAATTAGCCCAGGTTGCATTTTGGCAATAGTTATCCTTTAAATCTAGAAGGACTTTCTAGACAAGTAAAAATTATTGTCTTGTTTTTGGAAAAAAAAAAAAAGTTAGTGAGTTTTTGCTTAAAACAAGCAAAATAATCTGCCAATGGGGTAGGAAAAATAATCTAGTTGTCTGCTTGAAATAAGATTATTTTTCTTACCCCACTGGCTTATTATTTTGCTTGTTCTAAGCAAAAACTCACTTAATTTTGACTTATTTTCCTTAAATCCTTCTTGATTTAAGATTTTTTAGGTATTTGGACTGGAAACAAGACAAAAAAATCTAAGTAAGAAGTGCATTTTTTTTGCAGTGTAACCAAAAACAATTGTAGTATTTGAGTGAGACTGAAATAGCACTGGATAGTGTTCGAGTTTGAGTGTGGTTTAGGATTAGGTTGCAGTATTTATAACTAGCTGTAAATAAAAACAATAGGAATCCATGCAGTGTCCCTATTTAGACGGCAAAGTCAATGTGTGTCTGTTTGTACACGCTGAAAGCAGAGACCAGTCTGAGCGTGTCTGAACTTCCAATGAAGTCCCCAAAAAAACCTCAATTGCATATTTTCAACCTTGTTATTTCGCCAGACATAAACATGAAAGATCAAGATCATCTAGAGCAATTTAGTTTTTGATTGTGGATGTGCGGGCGGCTCGTGGCAGCAGGTGGGGAGCGTAATGTCAGAAGCGGTCTGAGGGTTTCTCCTACGGAAGTTGCGGTGGAGTTGGGAATTGTACGTGGAGCGCTGATGTGTGTATTGCGGAGATGATGAGGTGCTTATGGCTGAGGCCATCACGCTCGAGTGGAGGGGATGCTGGGTAGCCTGTTGAAATCCAGAGTGCTGTCTTTTTTAGCACACGGGAGTCAAGTCATAATCACACCATTTCTATTTCTTCTCTCTCCACCCACAGCGGAGACTCGGGGATGTGCGCCGATGTCTCTCCTTTTCTCCCTTAACGATTACTCATCTTAGGAAATGAGAACATAATTTTGCCGCTTTCGTAACGTCTACGTGTTGATAATGGTTTCTCATTGTGTTCATGTACGTTATCGTCCAAAGATTTGTTGGGGTCTTATTAAGTCTTATTGACTATATGTGACCCTGGACCACAAAACCAGTCATAAGGTTAAATTTTACAAAACTGAGATATATACATCATATGAAAGCTGAATAAATAAGCTTTCTATTGATGTATGGTTTGTTAGGATAGGACAGTATTTGGCCGAGATACATCTATTTGAAAATCTGAAATCTAAGGGTGCAAAAAATCAAAATACTGAGAAAATCACCTTTAAAGTTGTCCAAATTAAGTTCTTAGCAATGCATATTACTAATCAAAAATTACATTTTGATAAGTTTACAGTAGGAATTTTACAAAAAATCTTCATGGAACATGATCTTTACTTAATATCCTAATGATTTTTGACATAAAAGAAAAATCAATAATTTTGACCCATACAATGTATTTTTGGCTATTGCTACAAATATACCCCAGCAACTTAAGACTGGTTTTGTGGTCCAGGGTCACATATGTCTGGGTATTTGTATTATAGGAAATAGCTGTAATAAAACTTTAGTGTTGATAAGATACCAAATTTTGATACCTGACTAAAATATCTCAATGCACTGCAAAAAAAGTTTTTCTTATTTAGATTTTTCGTCGTGTTTCCAGCCAAAATATCTAAAAATTCTTAAAACAAGAAGGATTTTCTAGACGAGTAAAAATTATTTTCTTGTTTTCAGAAAAAAATGCTTTTCTTACTTAGATATTTTGTTTTGTTTCCAGCCAAAATATCTAAAAATTCTTAAATCAAGTAGGATTTTCTAGACGACTAAAATAATTTTCTTGTTTTCAGAAGAAATAAGTCAAAATTAAGTTTGTTTTTGCTTGAAACAACAAACTA